>NC_140369.1:8920000-8935000 GCF_054491055.1 Hypomesus nipponensis
AGAGAGAGAGAGAGAGAGAGAGAGAGAGAGAGAGAGAGAGAGAGAGAGAGAGAGAGAGAGAGAGAGAGAGAGAGAGAGAGAGAGAGAGAGAGAGAGAGAGAGAGAGAGAGAGAGAGAGAGAGAGAGAGAGAGAGAGAGAGAGAGAGAGAGAGAGAGAGAGAGAGAGAGAGAGAGAGAGAGAGAGAGAGAGAGAGAGAGAGAGAGAGAGAGAGAGAGAGAGAGAGAGAGAGAGAGAAGAAAGGAGGAGAGAGGGGGAGGATGTTGGTGTTGGTGTGAACAGAGAGCTCTATAATAAGCCCAGGTCCAAGCCCACAGCTCAGTCATATCCTTTATCAAACAATCAATAGGCAGAGAATAGCAGGACCAGCTGCAGATAAACAGACCTGAGAGATGGAGCCACAGAGACAATGGAAACACAGAGATTGGATAACCGACTCAGGGGAGAAGAGAGGAAACAGGTTGTGCGTTAGCTGTGGCAACAACTCTGGTTTATCATTCATCTGAGAGGAGAAGAGAAGAGGGGAGAGGAAAGGAGAGGAAAGGAGAGAAACAGAGCTTTCTGGAGGCAAGAGAGCCTGTGTAAGGAGGAGATGAAGAGAGAGGAGGAATATCACGGGAGGGTTCGTATGGAGAGAGGGGGAGGGGTGTGGAGAGGAAGGGATGAAAAGGCGAGAAGGGAACGTGGAGAGAAGGAAAGGAATGAAGGATGGCTGAGTTTCAGCTGTTAGTATGAATATGGAGTAATGTGTCTGCACTTCTATCCTTCCCTCTTCTCCCCCTCTCCCTCCTCCCCCTCCTTCTTCCACCTCTCTTCTCCCCCTCTCCTTTCTCCCCCTCCATCAGTTGCTTCTCTGCTGGCAGGCTGACTGGTTGCCAGGGTTACTGAATTGCCCCCATTTTTCTGGGTTTGTGAGGAACAGAAGGAAACAGAAAAAGAAGAATGTAGATTTGTCTATCCTGTAAGGGCTGTGTAATCAGGTTACTGCTCCCTATTCACACACACACACACATTGCGCTCATATCTCATCCTCTTTAGAACCATGGGAAGGCTTTAGCGCCTGCATGCTTTTTTCTCTTGCCGTGCCCCCCCCCCCCTCCCATCCATCCTTCCCTTTCCCTTCCTCACCCCTCCTCTTCTCACCTCATCCTCAGTGTAGCCGTGCTCAACAGGCCTGCGGTACTGGCCAGCACATCATCTCCCTCAGGCTGTGTGTGTGTGTGTGTGTGTGTGTGTGTGTGTGTGTGTGTGTGTGTGTGTGTGAGAAGGAGGGGCGCGAGAGATCTTTAACTATAACTGTATAGAATTGGAATGGGCCATGGCTGACCATGCAATGGTTAGTGCTCGACTAGCCTGTCGTCTGTGATGTCCTGCTGAGGCAATCCCACTCAGTGGCACCGTGATGAAGCTCTCTTCCTCTCTGTGTGTGTGTGTGTGTGTGTGTGTGTGTGCACTGGGCACGTATGGGTGCATGTGGAAGTGTGTGTGTTGTCAGAGACAGCAGCCTGAATGCATTGGCACCTTTCTATGGTTCACACCACTACTAATGCTGTTTTAATGAAGCCATTCATCACCACTTTCCCCCAGAATCTGCCTCATTCTCTCTCTCTCTCTCTCTCTCTCTCTCTCTCTCTCTCTCTCTCTCTCTCTCTCTCTCTCTCTCTGTCTCTCTGTCTCTGTCTCTCTCTGTCTCTGTCTCTGTCTCTGTCTCTCTCTCTCTCACACCCACACACACACACCCCTGCACCGAGCTGCAGTATCTGTTGGCCGTGAGTGTGTGTGAGGACACTGTGTTCCTTCCTTGTGCTTGCTGCTGCGCAGAGGAAGAGGCTCCTTTTAGCTCTCCTCCTCATCAAAGCTACTGCAGAGGAGACCTTTTACTACCAGGTTTGGTCGTCCAGTGTGTGTTTTTGATTTCTTTGTGTGTGTGGGCTCAAAGAGAGTCTTCAAAGTGCTGAGTCTCTGCTTTACTTTGAACATGGGATAATGCTGTTCTCTCTCCCCAGACATCACACATACACACACACACACTCTCGCACACTCTCACAGGACTAGAATGAGGAATGAACACACACACACCAAATACTAGTGTGTGTGGTTGAGTGTGTTTGCTTGAAGCCAGTCCCCTGAGAGAGGCCTAGGGAGGTGCCCCCTCAGTGGGGGGAGAGTCACCCCCCACCCCACCCCCCATCATCGGACCTCCGGTACCCCTTCACTCAAACCAGATGTACCCTCTCCAAACACTCTCTGTCTCTCTCTCCCTCTTCATCTGTTGCTCTCTCCCTCTCTTTCCCTCTTTCCTCGTCCTCTCTCTCTCTCTGTCTCTCTGTCTCTCTCTCTCTGCCTCTCTCTCTCTCTCTCTCTCTCTCTCTCTCTCTCTCTCTCTCTCTCTCTCTCTCTCTCTCTCTCTGTCTCTCTCTCTCTCTCTTCTCTTCTCTCTATCTGTTGCTCTCTCCCTCTCTTTCCCTCTTTCCTCGTCCTCTCTGTCTCTCTCTCTGTCTTTCTGTCTGTCTCTCTCTCTCTCTCTCTCGTGTATCAGGAAGCTCATAACTCCATCAAGATCACAGGATGTGGGTTCAGATCCCTGGGCTGTCCAGCTTGGTGTGTTACCTGTGTGAGCGATGGAGATCCTGTCTTCCTGGCAGGATGTTTGTGTGTGCGTGCGGGGTCGAGGGTAGGGGAGTGAGGGTCGGGTCATGAATAAGGAGAGGTGACCCGGGACGACTCATCACAGAGAGACAGGAAGTACTTCTTTAGCTCTATTGACCACTGAAGGCACTGTGTGTGTGTGTGTGTCTCATGGAATTGGAGGAGACACACACACAAGACTGTGTTGACTAGTTTGTGTCTGTGTGTGTCGACATGTTCCTGCTCGTTCCAAGCCTGCCTGCATGCATCCACTAGAATGTAGAAACGCTCACTAACCATCTTTATGATGCAAGCAACACACACCTCTAGTTTGATATCTATCTCTGTCTTATATTTCTTCTAGCACGGCCAAGTGTGTGGGTGTGGGTGTGTGTGGGTGTGTGTGTGTGTCTGTTGCCACTTGTAAGCTCCCAGGACTGTTCCTTACATGAATGTTTAGCATTTCCTGGAGCTGTGTCCTCTTCAGAACACATGTTGTCGCTATGATCATCCTGCTGTAGGAGCTGACAGCACACTGTCACCCCCAGCACAGTGTCACCCCCAGCACAGTGTCACCCCCAGCACACTGTCACCCCCAGCACACTGTCACCCCCAGCACACTATCACCCCCAGCACACTGTCACCCCCAGCACAGTGTCACCCCCAGCACACTGTCACCCCCAGCACAGTGTCACCCCCAGCACAGTGTCACCCCCAGCACAGTGTCACCCCCAGCACAGTGTCACCCCCAGCACACTGTCACCTCCAGCACAGTGTCACCCCCAGCACAGTGTCACCCCCAGCACAGTGTCACCCCCAGCACAGTGTCACCCCCAGCACACTGTCATCCCAGCACACTGTCACCTCCAGCACACTGTCACCCCCAGCGTACTGTCACCCCCAGCACACTGTCACCCCCAGCGTACTGTCACCCCCAGCACACTGTCACCCCCAGCGTACTGTCACCCCCAGCGTACTGTCACCCCCAGCACACTGTCACCCCCAGCACACTGTCACCCCCAGCGTACTGTCACCCCCAGCACACTGTCACCCCCAGCCCTGCACCCATCCACACCTGGGCCGTAATGGGGGGGTTTTCAAGTGAAACCTGCCCCCCTCCCTCCCCCAGTTCCGCCCAGAGGGAAATGTGGGGACCATGTGGTGAGGTGCACTGTGGGATAGCCCTCTCCTGTTACCTCTTCCTCCTGTCCCTCCTCTTTTCCTCTCCACATTCCGACTCAGTCCATGTGATCTAAACACTGTGTAAATGGGAATGTTCCTCCCCCATGCACACACGACACACACACATTCCTGGTGTGCAGCCACCACATAAGACTGTGTGTGTGTGTGTGTGTGTGTTTGTCTTCTGCAGGCATACATTCTGTCTATTGTACACTCAGGCAGATGGTAAGTGTTAGGGTCATGTGGGTAGAGTGTATCTGGTGCAGATCCTTAAATGCTGGCTTTTTCATTCAGTCACTTCACTGCTGCAAGAAACTACAGCCATACTATTATAAAAACTTCTCTAACCCTCTCTTCCTCTCTCTGTCTCTCTCCACCCCTCTCTCAGCTACTGCATTCCACTGAAAGCTGTACTGTACTGTACACACACACACACACAGACACACACTGACACACTCCGTCACATAGTGTGGTAGCCCTAAACTCCCATGTTCATTCATCATGTAATTGCTCCTCGCTTGACACAAACATGTTCTCCAGTGTCCCCACTCTATCTATCCTCCCATTTCTCTCTCAGGACAGTGCTGTGTGTGTGTGTGTGTGTGTGAAGGTTTCTGTGGGACACACAGAGTCATACATTCTCTCTGTGTGTAGAGGTTACAGTGGGAGGTAGGCTAAGTGATTCTGTGTGAGTGGGGCCCTTGTCATGTGACCCTAGTGGTATTCCCACTCTGGAATGTCGGGGAGGGAGGGAGGGAAGGAGGGAGGGAGGGAGGGAGGGAGGGAGGGAACAATTAAACTAGGGTAAAATAAGTGTGAGTGTGTGTATGGGTCTGCACATGACAGAGGCCTAGTTTGTGTCAGCTCTGAGTTCTCACCGTGACAAGGACATGGTAAAGTTCTCAGTCAAGTTTTAATTGAGTTTGATTACTTTGATAGCGTGAGAGATGGAGAATGAGAGACAGTTGGAGAGATGGGTTGACCGAGATGGAAAGAAAAGAAAGAGAGAGAGGGGGAGAGAGGGAGAGAGAGAGGGGGAGAGAGAGGGGGAGAGAGAGGGGGAGAGAGGGGGGAGAGAGAGGGGGAGAGAGGGGGGGGAGAGAGAGAGAGGGAGAGAGAGAGGGGGAGAGAGAGGGGGAGAGAGAGGGGGAGAGAGGGGGGGGAGAGAGAGAGAGGGGGGGGGGAGAGAGAGAGAGGGAGAGAGAGAGGGGGTGAGAGAGGGGGTGAGAGAGGGGGTGAGAGAGGGGGTGAGAGAGGGGGAGAGAGAGGGGGGAGAGAGAGAGGGGGGGAGAGGTTTTGAGATGGGCAGCAGCCGGATCAAACAGGCTTCCTCTGCAGATAACAGAGGGAGGGAGAGCAGCTCTTTGTAGTCTCACAGATAAACAGAATTCTTAAAGATGGCCTGAACAGAACAACAAACATGAGCCACCTCACAGCAACCCTGGTTTAGTTTGGCACTCCCTCTCTCTTGTTCAGTCCTTCACTCTGTCTCTCCCGGTCTCTCTCTTGTTCAGTCCTTCACTCTGTCTCTCCCAGTCTCTCTCTTGTTCAGTCCTTCACTCTGTCTCTCCCAGTCTCTCTCTTGTTCAGTCCTTCACTCTGTCTCTCCCGGTCTCTCTCTTGTTCAGTCCTTCACTCTGTCTCTCCCGGTCTCTCTCTTGTTCAGTCCTTCACTCTGTCTCTCCCGGTCTCTCTCTTGTTCACTCTCCCGTTCTCTCTCTCGGTCTCTCTCTGTCCTTCTCTCTGCCCTCTCTCCTGTGATGGCTCCAGTCCATCATGTGTGATCCACATGTACGTCCTGTGTGACCCCTGACCCCTACCACCCCCGGGAGGCCGCTGGACTCCGCCAGGCTGCGGAGACGAATAGACTGTGTGTGTGTGTAGGTGTGACATGTGTGTATGTGAGAGAGGGAGAGGGAGAGAGATTCTTCTCTGTGTGAAAGTGCTTTCTCTCCACTCGCCCTTCAGCACACTGGCAGCATCAATAATTCAACACATCACAGAACACAATACTGCCCAGCACCTCTCTCTCTCTCTTTCACTCTGTCTCTATCTCTCTCTCTCTTTCACTCTGTCTCTATCTCTCTCTCTCTTTCACTCTGTCTTTATCTCTCTCTCTCTTTCACTCTGTCTTTATCTCTCTCTCTCTCTTTCACTCTGTCTTTATCTCTCTCTTTCACTCTGTCTCTATCTGTCTCTCTCTCACACACACTGACAAACACATTCTGTCAATCTTTAGCTCATGCTCTTGCTTGTTTGGTATTTGGGAGTTTTTTTCTCAATTTGTCCAACTATCATTCGCTGATGTGCTCTCTCCTCTCTGTTCTCCAGCTGTTAGAATGGTAGAGATCCTGTTCCACTCCTCCCCAGGGTTCCTACTTCTCTCTCTTCCTCCAGAGCCGTCTGGGATCATGCCTTTCCTTCCTGGGCACTGTCCTTTCTCCTATCTCCCTCACCTCCCACCCTCCCCGCTCGCCCCTGCCCCATATCCCAATCTTATTTACCCAGCTTGGAGGACTACAGACCGGGCCGGAGCAGTGGACTGGAGGCCTTGGAGGGGTGCAGAGAGGAAAGGGTGTGGCCACCCCCACACTGTATCACAGAGCCATTGTCTATTACTGACTCCTGACAGGGAGCAGCTAACCCTGTCTCTCTCTCTCTCCCACACACACACACACACCAACACCACATTTTGTGTGTAATCTGTGGAGTCACCGACCTCCTGCCTCAGCCTGGCCTGAGAAAGCTATCCCCATGGTAACAGGGTCGACCAATCACAATGACAAATGGCATTTCATGCATCATGTGTCCATAACTCACAAGACGACAGCCCTTAGGGGGCCACAGGTCACAGGGTCACACCAGAGACTGACAATCACAGAGTTCCTTGTACTATTAGCACTCCCTGTGGTGGGTAAATGAGGGCCTAGCCTAGCCTCTGTTGGCCTAGCCTCTGTTGGCCTAGACTCTGTTGGCCTTGCCTCTGTTGGCCTAGCCTCTGTTGGCCTAGCCTCTGTTGGCCTTGCCTCTGTTGGCCTAGCCTCTGTTGGCCTTGCCTCTGTTGGCCTAGCCTCTGTTGGCCTAGACTCTGTTGGCCTTGCCTCTGTTGGCCTAGCCTCTGTTGACCTAGCCTCTGTTGGCCTTGCCTCTGTTGGCCTAGCCTCTGTTGGCCTAGCCTCTGTTGGCCTTGCCTCTGTTGGCCTTGCCTCTGTTGGCCTTGCCTCTGTTGGCCTAGCCTCTGTTGGCCTAGCCTCTGTTGGCCTTGCCTCTGTTGGCCTTGCCTCTGTTGGCCTTGCCTCTGTTGGCCTAGCTGTGGGTGAGAGAGGTAGACTGAGATGCTGTGAAGGCTTGGTTATGAGCTGTGTCATAGTGACCTTTCAACTGCATCTCCTGGCTCCTACTCCTTTGTGGACAATGTAAGGTGTTTTTTGCCTCAGCCATGCGAGTGTGTGTGCGTGCATGTGTACGTGCTTGTGAAACCATAACAATGGCATGTGTTAGTATGCTCCACAAAGACTCTGTTCTTCCCAGTGAGACAGAGGGACTGTGTTAGGGTGTTCCCAGGCTTCCCCACACTGTCTGCCCATCAGAGACTGACACCATGCTGGAGCTGGCCATCCTGGGGGGGGGGGGGGGTGGGAGCTCTGGCCCCTCAGAGATGTCGTCCTGATTTTCCCGTGTCCATCACGAGAGTCAGAGGTCCAATAGGCCTGTTCAGTGTCTTGTGCTCACGTCCTGCTGGTGGGCAGGAACTCACATTCCCAGTGACCACTTTCATGTCCCTGATGAACCCATGGTGAAGTCTTGGAGGGGTGTTGGGCTTTGCTAGAGGGATTTTAGTTTACACACTCATGCAAACGCGTGAGCACACACACACACACACACACATGCACGCTGAAACATCCACACGTTTGGTGTGTGTGACTGGGGCCCAGAGCTTAGAATGACCCTGATTCAACCTGCTCCAGACAGATTAATTCAGCCCAAAATAACCCAACTGCTCAATTAGTGTGCACTAAAAAACATGCACTCAAAAACACACACACACACACTCCAAGCGCTCACTGCCGACACACCCCAGTGAGGTAACACTGAGGCGTGAATGTCTGAATGTGGGGACCTATCCATCAGCCTGGCTGTAGGAACATCTATCTAAAACAGAAACCTGTTGAAACACAGTGCTGCCATACAAAGAGGTCTTTGTTCTGCTCCCCCTGCCCTGCTGATCATGCCTACATGATGACACCTGATCACTCCAGAATACCCCTGGTCACTCCAGAATACCCCTGGTCACTCCAGAATACCCCTGGTCACTCCAGAATACCCCTGGTCACTCCAGAATACCCCTGATCACTCCAGAATACCCCTGGTCACTCCAGAATACCCCTGGTCACTCCAGAATACCCCTGATCACTCCAGAATACCCCTGATCACTCCAGAATACCCCTGATCACTCCAGAATACCCCTGAACAGGTTCTCCGCTGCTGCATGCTGGCCTTGTGGCCCCCCCTCTCTGCTCCTTATCTCTGCACCACCCTCAACATCAGTGCCTGTGTGTGTGTGTGTGTGTGTGTGTGCGTGTGTGTGTGTGCCGCACAGTCCTTGCTCCATTTGTCCCCTGACAACTCGTAACTGGCTGATACATGTTGATTTAGGAGTGGTGGTTTGTGAGGAGGGGCAGCATCTTCACCCCCAGATTTAGCTCTTCTATGTGTGGCCGGTGTGTCTGTGGGGAGAGTTGCCGTGGGAGCCTGTCTCTGGGTTTAAATGGACCTCGTATTTCATTGGACACTCTGTTGTTACCGGCAACCCCTCTCTCTCGCTTGCACCTCTGCTGGAGTCATAACACAGCAAGGCCACCTCCCAACACACACACACACACACACACTGGCAGGCGTGTACATGAGTTATAGCTCTGGAGCAGTGGGATGCAGGAGGAGAGTAGAGGTGAGGGGAACGAGGGGAGGCAAGGGGGAGGAGGGTTTATGATTAAGAGATTGCAGTGGCTGCAGAGGCTAATTCTGATTCAGCTGTTTCTGCCTCCAGTGACTGGGGTGAGAGAGCAGTATAACATTCTGACACACACAGCCCTGTCCTACAAACAAGTTCATAGCTTTAATCTGGCGTATTCCCTTCCTCCTCAGCTCACCAATCACCCTCCCTCTTTCTATCTCTTTTGCTTTCTTATTCCGTCTCTTTCTCTCTCTGTCTGTCTCCCTCTCTCTTCATCTCTTTCTGTCACCCCTCCTCCCTCCCTTTTTCTCGTATAACAGGATACTGAGTTGCTTGTGTGTGCGTGGGGTTGGCCAATAAACAAGATGATGCGTGTTTCACAATGACAACATTGGCCAACTGGCTGACTGATTTAATCACATACAGTCAGGAAGTGAATTAAAGCATAGCTTACCCTCAGAAAATATGGCATCTATGCAAAAAGACAGGCGTTATTCACTCCTGTAAAAGAGCCAAGGCACACACACACACCCTCACACCGTCTCCAATATATCTTGTCTGGCATCACTAGAACTGCAGTATCTCACTGTGTTAGCTATCTACCCTATCATCCCCCCTGTGTCTGTCAGCCTCTCCTCCTCTCAGCCTCTCCTCCCCTCAGCCTCTCCTCCTCTCAGCCTCTCTTTCTCTTAGCCTCTCCTCCCCTCAGCCTCTCCTCCTCTCAGCCTCTCTTTCTGCCAGCCTCTCCTCTCAGCCTCTCTTTCTCTCAGCCTCTCCTCCCCTCAGCCTCTCCTCCCCTCAGCCTCTCCTCCTCTCAGCCTCTCCTCCCCTCAGCCTCTCCTCCTCTCATCCTCTCCTCTTCTCAGCCTCTCTTTCTCTTAGCCTCTCCTCCCCTCAGCCTCTCCTCCTCTCAGCCTCTCTTTCTCTTAGCCTCTCCTCCCCTCAGCCTCTCCTCCTCTCAGCCTCTCTTTCTGCCAGCCTCTCCTCCTCTCAGCCTCTCTTTCTCTCAGCCTCTCCTCCTCTCAGCCTCCCTTTCTGTCACCCTCTCCTCTCTGCCTCTCCTCCTCTCAGCCTCTCCTCCTCTCCTCCTCTCAGCCTCTCCTTCTGTCAGCCTCTCCTCCTCTCAGCCTCTCTTTCTCTCATGGCTCTCTCTTGGCTTGGTTCCTTGTGTGTGACATGTAGGTGAACATGGAGATAGTGTCTAAAGCATCAGCTGCTGTCTGCCTTAACCCTGTGACCGTGTCCTCTCCCCCACCACTCTCCTTGGTGTGGTTCTCTCTCTCTTTTCCCTCCTTTATCTCCCAGGGAGATAAGGATTGGCAGCCATCAGCAGATATGGTCTTTACACTCACAGCCGCTTTCTCTCTGGTTCTCCCTCTCTTCCTCCTCTCTTCCTCCCTCCCCACCCCCTCTCTCTCTCTCTCTCTCTCTCTCTCTCTCTCTCTCTCTCTCCATCTCTCTATCTCTCTCTCCCTGTCCTCCCTCGCTCCTCCTTTCCACAGCTTTTGTTGATGTGCCACTGATGTCCTTTGGAATGTCCTGATTAAGAACACGCTCTGGTGCAGCACACACACAAACATGCACACACAGAACATCTCACATGCATTCACATGTTCAGCCTCCCATGTCTCTGCTCCCAGGGGTCTGTCTCTGCCGGCCTGTCCGTCTGTCTGTCTGCCGGCCTGTCTGTCTATCTGTCTGCTGGCCTGTCTGTCTATCTGTCTGCCGGCCTGTCTGTCTATCTGTCTGCCGGCCTGTCTGTCTGTCTGCCGGCCGGCCGGCCGGCCGGCCTGTCTGTCTGTCTGCCGGCCTGGCTGTCTGTCTGTCTGTCTGTCTGTCTGCTGGCCAGTCTGCCTGTCTGTCTATCTGTCTGTCTGTCTGTCTGTCTGTCTGTCTGCCTGCCGGCCTGTCTGTCTATCTGTCTGCCGGCCTGTCTGTCTGTCTATCTGTCTGCTGGCCTGTCTGTCTGCCTGCCGGCCTTTCTGTCTGTCTATCTGTCTGCCGGCCTGTCTGTCTGTCTATCTGTCTGCTGGCCTGTCTATCTGTCTGCCGGCCTGTCTGTCTGTCTATCTGTCTGCCGGCCTGTCTATCTGTCTGCCTGTCTGTCTGTCTGTCTATCTGTCTGGCGGCCTGTCTGGACTGAGAGGATGATGAAACCTTGGGTTCACACTTCCATGCACACACAAGCATTCAATCACACACACACAAACTCCAGCAGACAGACTCAGCGGGCTCCTTCCTATACTAGTGTTAAGGATTATTCAAATCCCTGACTGGTTGCTAAGCTGATTAGTGGGGTGTTATGCATTGGCCATTTGGGCATGCGCGCACACAAACCCACACCCACACACAGTGAACTGTCCATCTCAGCATGTCGTTATTGTGTAGAACCCGCTTCCTCAAAGGGAAGCGGTGTGTGTGTGTGTGTGTGTGTGTATGTGTGTGTACTCTAGAGTGCAGTCAGCCTGGGGCACAGATGGCAGCCTCGACCCATGTCGTGAGGCTCTTCCTGAAAGGAACAGGAAATGGAGGTGACACCATGTGGAAGTTAGCCCTCAGATGACCTCCCACAGACCCCTCCAGACCACCCCAGCAGCAGCAGCAGGGATGGAGGCCAGGAGGAGCTGGTCAGAAGCAGGCCTGTCTGCCCCCCCCCCCCACCCCCCAGCTGAGCCGGCTCCTCCCTGACTGATGTCCACACATCCTGGATCAGCACATGCAAACACATATGGAAGCTTAGCAACGAGGATATACACTCACACACGTGATTTGTTGATCCTTCCATCTTCTTCAAACGGTGGTGGAGAGAGAGAGACAGAGAGAGACAGAGAGAGACAGAGACAGAGAGAGAGAGAGAGAGAGAGAGAGAGAGAGAGAGAGAGAGAGAGAGAGAGAGAGAGAGAGAGAGAGAGAGAGAGAGAGAGAGAGAGAGAGAGAGAGAGAGAGAGAGAGAGAGAGAGAGAGAGAGAGAGAGAGAGAGAGAGAGAGAGAGAGAGAGAGGTGGGGGGGGGTGTTTTTGTGTATCTGTGGATGGGGTGGGGTTAGTAAAGGGGGTTAATGCAGTACAGTCTAATTGATTAGATTTCCAGGCAGCAGTAAGTGAGGGCGAGTTCTCTCACCCCCTCCCTGGCTTCTCTGAGCAGGCCTCTGACACACATTAGTGCCCTTGGGGACGGACGGACGGGGTGTCGGGGGAGGTGCACAAAATGGGTAAAGATCTTGTTAACTTTTGATCCTGGCCTTTTTCATGATGCACACACACAAAGCCCCTCCCCCAACGACTAAGCCCCTCCCCCCCCCGACAACGGACCACGAGCACACGGCTCCAGAGGGGCAGAGCAGGCAGACTGTGGTTGACCTGTGGTTTGCCAACCAGTACAGGTGTGTCAGCAGGGACTGGTCATGCGCTGGTCATGTGGGACCGACAGGCCAGCCAAGGCAGGAGGAGGAGATCAGGTGGGCGTGGACACAGACCAAGCACTGCTCTCTGAGCTTTGCTCTAGTGTGTTTACACAGTGGCCACTGCCTCTGTACCCCTGACCTTTGACCTGCAGGGCCAGCCAATAGTGTGTGAGGGAAGGTGGGGAGGGGAACCACAGAGGAAGGTCATGTTACAGGGGTCAGTGGGGCCAGGTTTAGATGACAGGCTGACAGGCTGCTGTTGCTGGCTGGCCTTCAACTCTCTCTTACTGCCTGATGTTAGCCCAGGGAGAGAGTGCAGGACAGGTTAGATCTAGGATGTGGTAAGGATGGATTCAGGATTCAGAAACTCTTATCCTCTCTCCTCTCCTCCATCACAGGGAAAGGAGGGAAGGGGGTAATCGACTGCCTCAATAACATACATGCTGTGCTGCTTGCAAGAATGAACCCCTAAAAATGTCCCTCCCTCTCTCTCTCTCTTTTTTCCGCTTTCTCTCTCTCTTTACCCTTCTCTCTCTCTTTACTGGTCTCTCTTTACCCCCCCCTCTGTCTCTCTCTCTCTCTCTCTCTCTCTCTCTCTCTCTCTCTCTCTCTCTCTGTCTGTCTCACTCTCTCTCTCTTTACCCCCCCTTCTCTCTCTCTCTCTCTCTCTCTCTCTCTCTCTCTCTCTCTCTCTCTCTCTCTCTGTGTGTCTCTCTCTCTCTCTCTGTGTGTCTCTCTCTCTCTCTCTGTATTTGCGCTCCCTCCCCAGCACACAGTGGTGGGATCCCAGCCATTGTATGTGTTGGCCTGGTCAGCCCTGGTCAGCCCTGGTCAGCCCTGGTCAGCCCTGGTCAGCACTGTCCCCTGATTGAGACAAAGGGATCCAGATGATGAGCACACTGCTGGCTCAGCCCCCCTCTCCCCCCTCACACACACACACACACACACACACACACTAACACTCTCACAGTGAGGGCTTTGGTGTGTGTCTATTTCTAATCCAGCTCTCATCTCTCCCAGGCAGATTGGTGGTTACCAAGGTAACAGTCTTGATTTTGGAGAGTGATGCTTGATCATTTGTCATTCAGCTCATCTCCACTAATTACTTCCGGAACATCATTTGCCAACTCCTGTCACTTCCCTGGCATGTTTGTTTGTCTGTGTGTGTGTATGGTAGCTGCCCTAGAATGGCTGTTATACTCCTGTTTATTCCTTATCCTTACACTCTTACTGCATATATCATACTGATGGATTCTGTATGTGTGTAAGAGACAAAAATACTCTGACAAACATATATATGCACACACACACACACACAGTGCTTCATAAATCCAGCCTGATGTGCTGTATGGGGTGCAGGTCCAGAGTGTGGTTTGGCTGGAGGTTGGTTTTCCACCTCTGTAAGTCACTAAGCTTGTTAACTTTCCTCGTCAGACCTCAATTCCTTTCCTAAAGCCACGCTTCACTGGGAAGTGGAGGAAAAGCCTACATTAGAAATGGGGAGAAAGAGTGTGTGTGTGTTTGTATTACGAAAAGCTTTGCTCAAGCCCAATATGAGGAAATGGCACTGACTGGAGTCTTTCTAAGGCTCTCCCAACTAATACACGACTGAAACTCTATCTCTTCCTCCTCCCCTTCTCACACTTCTGCCTTTCTCTGAGCCTCTCTCTCTCTCTCTCTCTCTCTCTCTCTCTCTCTCTCTCTCTCTCTCTCTCTCTCTCTCTCTCTCTGTCTCTCTCTCTCTGCCTCTCTCTCTCTCTCTGCCTCTCTCTCTCTCTCTGCCTCTCTCTGCCTCTCTCTCTGCCTCTCTCTCTGCCTCTCTGTCTCTCTCTGTCTCTCTCTGTCTCTCTCTCTCTCTCTCTCTCTCTCTCTCTCTCTCTCCAGTGTGTGTTCCTCTGCAGTACTATTAGACAGGCATGTCTGGAACTAATAGATTCCACCCTGCTGAAGAATCTTATTAGGAAACACAACCTGAGACCTGAGGCTTCAAACTAGCCCTGCTCTGGCCCGTAAACCTCTTTCATTTGACACCAACTTCTATTCCCTCCGTCCTATCGTTCTCTTTCTCTGTTCTTCTTTGTTTCTTTTGAAATCTCTCTGCTTGTCATTCTGTAACGGACATAACTGTTGATGTTCCCTGACCTGGTTCTACTCTAAGAAACAAACTGGACAGACTTTACTACACTGGCCCCCCTACACACACACACTCCAGCTTCCTGTAGTTGTTTTGGTATGCACCCCCCCCCCCCCCCCCATCCCCTCCCCACCCAGCTCCTGGTCACTTCCTGTCTCTCTGTCTTCTCTTCCTATGTGTCGGGATGAATGGAGATATTATTTTGAGAGTGACGTAGGGGCGCCCGAGATCTCCCCCCCTGCCCTTTACTGTTCTCTCTCTCTCTCTGTCTCTCTCTCTCTCTCTCTCTCTCTCTCTCTCTCTCTCTCTCTCTCTCTCTCTCTCTCCCTATTTCATTCTTCTGAGGACAATAGTATGAGCTCAGTGGTCCAACCCATCCCAGCTGAGCCCCTCCTCTCTCTGTGCTGCAGTATCACCCCCAGCAGCAACACAGCCTGGGCCTCACAGCACAGCCAACACTCTCACACTCTCTCCCCAACGCAGGCACACACAAATACACACCGTTTTTGACACCTTGTTTGTACAAGGTCACAATGGAAACGAATACTGTTTACTGGACCTGATCTACTTGAACGCCTCGTCTGAGCTGTCATGAGTGTGTATACCTGTGTGCGTGTGCGTGTGCGTGTGTGCGCTTTCTGAATTTCATTGTGTGCCCCTGGATCTCTTCCTGGCATCCTGTGGAGACGGACCCTCAGTACT
>NC_140369.1:8937500-8940000 GCF_054491055.1 Hypomesus nipponensis
CACACACACAGACGGACGGACACAGCGCTGGATTGGACACAACATGGAGGCGAAGGCTATCCGCTTTGTGTATAGCAGGACGTGTAAAGGTAGGAGGGTGGGCTCTTGCAGGGTAGTGAGGTAGTGTCCTCATGGTGAGGACGTTGGCTTTGCGTGTTGTGCTTCAGTGGCGTTCTCCCAGCGGCTGCATGTGTATTGCTCCTGGCAGTGCTGGGCAGCTATGACAGCGTAGCATTAGTCTGTCAGCTGTCACCACTGATCAGCTTATCATTTCCCCCCCCCGACTGCCTGTGCCTGTTTATCCATAGCTGTGTGGTATATGGAGAAGTCTTCTCCCGAGGTTTTTCTTTTTTTAAACCCAGTGATTCAATATGGCTACTGACTGTCTGCCATGATTGAAGTCAATTAATTTGAGGCCAAGCTTGAGTGCTCTGAGGGAGAGGGGGGGAGGAGAGTGAGAGGATGAAAAATGAAAAGTGATAACTCAGGATAAACTACTGTCTCTGGAGACGTGGGGGTACGATGCTGAGCTGAGGAGAATGAACGCACACACTGTCCCAGGGCTCCCAGCTGATCCAGGATCTGCTTTGTCTTCGGAGGTAGGACGCAAGCACATGTTGGTTTGTTCCTCCTCTCATCTTGAGCACACTCCAGATAAGAGAGCCGTTTTCCTCTGTGTCCTGTGCCCTCCTCGGGCCACATGGTCCGTCGTTTCGTCCGCTTCTTCTTGACTGGTTAGTTTGTGTGTGTCTGACGACAGGCAGTGCAGTCGTGCGAGCTCTCCAGACAGCCCACTGCAGTGGTCCATAACAGGCCTTTACACTAGAGACTCAACCTCTCCCCCCTCCCCCGCAGAGATCCGTGCCCAGCTGGTGGAGCAGCTCCGCTGTCTGGACCAGCAGTGTGAGCTGAGGGTGCAGGTGCTGCAGGACCTGCAGGACTTCTTCCGGAAGAAGGCCGAGATCGAGATGGACTACAGCCGCAACCTGGAGAAGCTTGCCGAGCGCTTCCTCAGCCGGACCCGCAGCACCAAGGACCACCAGCTCAAGTACGGGGAGCGCACGCACACACCGTGTCGGCAACAAGCCAGCAAGACTCGCACACACCGTGTCGGCAACAAGCCAGAAAGACTCGCACACACCGTGTCGGCAACAAGCCAGCAAGACTCGCACACGCGTGTTAGCAACATACCAGCACACACACATACACGTGTTAGCAATAAACCATCAGCACACACACACACGTTAACAAAAAGCTAGCAAGACTCACACAGACACGTTAGCGAGTACGACGCGTACACACACACACGCGGTAAGGAAGTAAGACAACAGCATACACACAAGCAAAATCAAGATGTGTCACTCACACAATCACGGGGGGCACACTTGTACACACTTGTGCGCTCTTATCTGTTTGATGTTGCATAAGCAGCTTAAGGATGTTATGGGCTAGCTGATAGCTAATCTGGTGGAGTGTGGAGGGGGGGGGGGGGGGGGCACATCTTGTCAGAAGCAGTGCAGCACCAGCTACACTAAACCCTAAACACACAGGTGGCACCCAGTCACCAGATGACTGTAGGGAACAGGACCTCCTGACCGTGTGTGTGTGTCTGTGTGTGTGTGTGTTTCACTGCCAAAGAGGCCAGGTGGTGATTTTGTGCTCTGTATATTTTGCAACTCATGGTGTGTGTCTAACCTTGCCCAAGCACAGACTGTCACACACATACACACACGTCTTCATGCCAGAGTCATCAGCTTTAGCAGCATGATCTTTGGTTGTCTAATTCCCCTCCTGGTAGAATCTGAGGTGAGCCTCCAGTCTCCTGCAGAGAGACACCGGCTGGACAACAATGTACACTACACACACACACACACACACGGCTGAAGTACACGTCTGTCTGTGTCTGTGTCTGTGTCTGTCCTGCCTGCCTGCCTGTTTCTCTATGTAGAGCTTTAGGATAACGCATAAGAATCTGATTGCCGGGGCTATCTCTTAATCCGTCTAGTCTTAAAATGGCAGCGTCTGTCTCTCTCTCACTTTTGCGTGTCTCAAGCTGCCCTTCACAGGACCGCCGGCCTTCACTTTGAGACCCATAATCCTGCTGTAGCGTGTGGCCTGGCCCAGGATGCGCCAGGTTGTGAGCTGGGCTTGGCAGACATTGGCCTGTGATGACCTGTGGTGGCTGGATGGGATGAGTTCACACTGGGCTCTCCCCTCCTCGCTCTTCTCCTTTCCATCTTACACTTCCTGCTTTGTAGCAAGATTCCTCCTGCCCCTCTTACTTTTTCAGTTTCCTGTTAGTTCCTCCTCCGGTTCTCCCTCTTCCCTCTCCGTCATCCCATTTTCCAGTTACTCATCATGACCTCCTCTGAGAGAGATTAGCAGCTGCAAGCACACACACACACACACATTCACATACACACATCCTCCTCATGTTAAGATCAATAGAACCTCCAGCCTTAACTAGACCCCAGCTGAGAGGACATTGCCCACATCGATA
>NC_140369.1:9550000-9830000 GCF_054491055.1 Hypomesus nipponensis
GGGTTCTGATCGATGACGACGAGGAAGATGAGAACTAGTGGGAGCACGTTCTGTTTTGAGGCCTAGCTACCACTCCTATACAGGCTGTATAGGGAGTGAAGGCTGAAGACGTTGTGGGTGACACTTCTCAGAGAGGTGTATAAGCCCTCTTATGGAAGACTGGAAGACCCAGAGGGCAAACGTGTCCCCTTGTAACTTTCCTATTTTCCAATAGGAAGATAATGCTCAGTTAAGAATTAAGTCCAAAGCACATGATAGATCTCTAGGGTTATCTGTGTGTCACTGGTATTTCACATTAAGCATCAGTCAAGATCTGTGCTTTCTGATTTATCAATTTTTGAGTGTTTATTTGTTGCTGGCTGTGTGCTTATGGCTTTACACAACATGTTCATACTGAGAAATTAGAAATGGGTGAGTTGTTTTATTGGTCAGTTAATATTTTTGATGCGTATGCCCCAAATGCCAAAACAAGTTTGTCAATGCATGTTTATTCTGGTGTAATTTACAGTACTTTAATGTCATTTACAGTAAAATAAAGATGATTTTTTTTTTTTTTTGCATTTTGATCATAATTCTTGGTATTGTTTTGACAAAAATTTTGTACGTGAATGTACAGTCGTGTTGGGATTCCCAATTATTAAAACCTTACCTCAGAACTTAGTTGTTGGGACTATATACTCCAAACTGTTGCAGCCTCTTTAGATTACCTTGATAATGAACAAGGAGAAAAATGTTTGTGCATCAAATGTAGAATGTTGTGTATAATATGCTAATGTGAACAAATTAAAGTTTTGAAAACAAATTGTGTTTCTCATCTTTGTGTCTATCTATTTCATTCATTTTTTATTAACATCTTGGAAGCTGGAGGCAATGTTTTTTCACCAGACTTGTCCAAACCTGTGCCACTGGTCCCTCTAGTGGAGGAGACTGAGGATGCTGTGAAGAGCTTCCAAAGTTTGCTATGACGAGTCTGAGCTCCTGCAGACGAACAGAGTCAGTTCAAAGCCTCATCTGGGCCTGATGTTAGTTTCCTCCAGGATCTCAAATGATTTATTCAGAGACGTGTTGCTCTTGTTGGTTAGTTATAACAGATTTTTTGATATATTATGGTTGCTTCCTTTTTTACAGGTACACTTGCACTTTTGAGGTTCATGTTGTTTAATTGTAACTTAACTGTAACTACGTGCTTTTGGGGTTCTGGCCTTTGGCACTTATTTGGTTTTTCACAAAGTATGATTCATGTTTTGGCTATCCATAATGTTTGGGGCTCTCTCGTTGTGATCAGTGACCTATGCACTTTTATAAAGCTCTCTCTTGGAAGTCGCTTTGGATAAAAGCCTCTGCTAAATCAGTACATGTAAATGTAATACCCTGTGTGTATTTCCTAAAGAATTCCAGTCAACTTAAACCCATCCCAGCTGAAAGGATCAACTACTGCCTTTTCCAGCAGGGAATCTCCAGGAGGGACAGGGTAGCTTGACAAAGACACTTTTGAAGTTTTTGTTTGTTGTTGTGTCACTTGGGCTTAATACTCAACAGTGTGAGTGCTCTTCTCTTTTTCACCTCTAGGGGGTGCATCAGCATTTTCTATCCACAAAGTCAAATCCTTTGAGAGGCAAGTTTCTGAAGTTGAAAAGTTCTTGAGACGAAAGTAATTTTCTATGTCATCTATGAATTCACAATTATTTGTTACACACAAATTGGTCAGAAGATTTGACTTTTGGTATGCCATATTTTACTATTAAAGGAAAAAAAGCTGAATTGTTCTATTTTGCAACCATATGTGATTTTATTTTGACACTTATCTGATTATTCCAAAATGTGAAACGAGGGTGGGTTTAGACAACAATGTCTCACAATCAAAGCTAGTGGTCGCCCACCTCTTCCAGCTGTGGTGGGGGTGGTCTCCTTATTCCCCACATCTGGACTGCGTTAGCCACTTCCTGTCACCAGCATCCGGTCAGCCCCCTATCCCACAGGCCCAGCCGGGATGGGAAAGGGAGAGACACAAGAGTGTCCTGTGCCCCTATAAACACAAAAATAATTCTGTGTGTGTCCCGCTGATTCTTTACACAAGTGATAACTGCAAGAAACTCAATGGAGAAGTTCAGGTCATGGCAAAAATGACTCCATAGGATGCATAGGAGGATGTTTGGTGGTGCTGTGATTTGTTTTTTGTTCATACATTTGTTTAGTGACGTTTTTTCCTCCTAGTTTCCACCTCAGTATAAAAATAAGTTTTATGAGACTGTTCAAAGCTTTGCACCTTAATTAAAAATAATACCTCGTAAAACATGACACACTTCAATTCCTCTTTTTTATTGTTCACCCATATGTGTGCCATGTGTAAAGACCACGGCCTTTCTCCTCAACCCTCAGGTCATTGTAGACCATGTCTGGCCATGCTGCCTGTTATGGCTGACAGTGACAAAGCTGCAAAGATATAAATGATGAATTAGTTGAACATGGATGTGGTGGTTATACATACATACATGCATCCAGGCTGCTTTTTGCATGCTCAACTACAGCAATGGAGTCAACTTAATTTTGGATAAATTATTCAATCACAATGCAAGCTTATTATCAGATAAAATAATGTATTTTTTTTTCATTGACAGTGACTATGAGCAGTCTTACTGAACTTATTTTGCGGTTTTATAACTTCCTTGTGTTCGTCCCATCCATCGCATTTAGTCAACAAATTCAAATATAGGCCTACTTTAGTAATTGTATTGTGCTGTCTCCAGGGTTTGCCTTACCCGACTGTACCTCCCCTTCCCTTTCCATCCCAAATTTGAATGCAACCGGCAATAACAGATGGTCTGTTGGCTGATGATTTCAAGCCTTTTCAGCTGTTGGCGGGGACGTTGGAGGGGTAGAGAAAGAGGGGAAGGGGGGGGGGGATTGCAGTTGCTCACAGAAACTTTTCTGTTCAGAATTTTTTAACTCGACAGAAACCCCTCCAGTATCTAAGCTAGGATACGTAGCAGAGACGGAGGGTAGGTGTGAAGGAAGAGGGGTAAAAGAGTGAGCCATTTGGTCGCGGTAACTTTTTCCAGTCGTGACTAGCTCACCAACTGACAAAATGCCGAGGTTCTCATGAATAAACACTGACAACCGATAGATTTCCAAATTCAATACAGGCTGTCGGTTGAGGCTGTTGGTTGAGTTAGCATTTGATCACTTAATATTTTTGTATTCCTAATCCGACTTTTGACAGAAAAACAAACATTTAGCCGATATGGTCAATAAGATTTTGCCTTACGTCTAAAACCGGTTCTCCCATTGCTCTCTCTTTTTTTTTCTCACTGTATTTTTATGCCCGATTTGGGATCACGGATTTAGACTACACAGCCAAAGACAATCGGTAAGTAGACTAGTTTAGAGTCTTAATTGTCATGGTTTAATGCCCAGTAATATCATACATTGAGTCGCCGCTGCTTACTTTTAGATCTAAGGGCTGAATACAACCACATACAAATGTGTACGTTTTTAGACTGTTACATTGTAGACAATTGGGGCCTCATAGATGTAGAGTTCGGTTCTGCACCTAAAGGTGTGATAAGGAGCGATTCCTTCAGTCTAAAAATATTCCATTACATCTACTCCACCGGGGAATCTGTTTGCCATCATTCCAAATCAGGCTATTCATTTTGATAAATGGGGATTTTGATTATTTGCTTGCAATTTAAAAATCAAAACCTGTTTAACACAGTCATCGTCGCCTCACGTTGACCCCCCCCCCCCCCCCCCAAAAAAAAAAAAAATGCTTGTTGTGCTTATTCCTCTGACATAACTGGCAATCCAGCATCAGTAACACACAGTTATGTCACCTAACTGTACATATAGTCATTACATCTATACATCCTTTTCTTTTAATGAAATGAAGTGTCATGAACATTCACACTTTAAATATTGTTGGCAACTAGTGCTTTAATTTCCAAGAAAAATAGCCTGAAATTGAATGGTTTATCTTTAACCTGGCATTTATTGTGGCCGATCTTACATGCTACATGCTACTACATCTTTAAGGAAAAGAGTGTGTGTTTAATCACAAACTGTTATTGCCATATATCTCTTCTCACTACTTTTTCTGTGATCTTTCCCTCTCCATAGTCTCAAACTGAACATAAAGGAGGCTTAGCGTTGTGGCCAAGTGTTTTCGTGGTGGGGGTGTGTCTTCCTTATGGAGGGGTGTAATGATAACCTACATCCCTCTCTGTGGCAGTGGAGTCACAGTCTCTAGTTTCACCCTCTTAACATTTTGCCCCCCTCCTCCCAACAGAAAGCTGTTTGGTCCAGATGGCTTTGCCTCAACCACCCTGGGAAAACGAAGAGATGGGGCCTTTTTTTAACTGTCACTTTTCAAGTTGAACTGAGGCAGCCTACTTGTCTCCCTTGGTCATCTAACTTACCCGGTACTCTGGCTTGATAAATCGCTTTCTCACCCTGAATCAATGTCCTAACATTGCCTATAGTCACCCTGCTTGAAGCTGATGTGTCCTGTATCTTTCAAGTTGAAATGTCTAAGTGTAGTTTAGCATCTCTTAATTTGTAGGGGGGGTGGGAGTGTAGTTAAGACACAGAGAACTGCTGTTGCTGGGCCTGTAACAACTGTCTCACCACAGCAAACTGAATCTTGCTAGGGTCATTTGGTGGTGGTCTCTATGTTCCAAACCTTTAGGTAGCTAACCCTTCAAGACAAGATCTGAAAAGAATAAGGCTACCTCTGTTTTAAAGCAAGGGCATACATAATACAGCAATATCCTGCCACAGTGCAATTACTTTATTCAGTCTTCAACCTTTGAAACCCAGATTAGCATTCCAGTTATATCTGGCCACACATCCATGCCTCCTTCAGTTCTTACAGAGTTTCTTAGGGCTGACTGGGATTAACCTTGATTCCTAGCTTATTCAGTTTTCTTATGGACTTTCCTCAGAGTGGGAACACATGAGTACGGAATGAGTAAAAGCTGCTGTCATGAATAATTAAAAGACTGTATGAGATGTGTAGTGTGAGATAAAAGGATAAACCATTGACTACTTTCACACTTTATAGTGTCCTTTATTAGGCCTTTTTTACAAGGTTACTATTCCTTGAATAGTTCATAGGCCCTCAGTGGTGCTTGTCTCAAGCTTTCAGGAGCTTTGTAAACTTTGGCTTTGTTGAAGCACCGTATTTTCATGGGCTGTAATGTTCTGCTTACTGTATTGGCAGTGCAGAGCAATGTATTTATACACTGACCACACAAGGATCTCCCACAAATGATCCACCAAAGACGTCCTGTAAATAGCCTTTGTCTTCAGCCTTGTTGGCTGTTATGGATGCTTTTTGTGGCTAGGTAGATTGACGAGAGTCTTGTCAAGTCTAGGATGGTTGACAAATCTGGATTTGGGTTGCAGGGAGCCTTGTTGCCTTATTGTAGGCAAAGTAAGTAGAGAAAGTAAAAAGAAAAGAGCTGCTGCTGTGGGTTTGAGGTTCCAGGGATGTACAACCATTTATAGACTAGATAGTATACTGAAAGTATGAGTAATGTTGTTATTTAGTCTAAGAGGATGGCCTGATGAGCCAAGAACCCATGGAATATTTTAGGATGGGGAGAGCCCTTTTGAATTGAGTTTGAATTATACACTGGCACCAGACACACAGACAGACCTTGGGCTAAATAGCTACTCTGGGTTTTTTCAAATGACAGACCTGACCTGGAAGTACCAAATATACAGACACACACTGTGGGGGGTCACATGA
Organism: Hypomesus nipponensis; assembly: GCF_054491055.1. NCBI lineage: Eukaryota > Metazoa > Chordata > Actinopteri > Osmeriformes > Osmeridae > Hypomesus > Hypomesus nipponensis. The sequence goes on from NC_140369.1 coordinate 9,555,750, forward strand.
CTCCCCCCTCTACCATCACCCCAAACTACAGTATAACTAGTGTATTCACTTCTGTAAATGTTCTCCCAGATTACTTTTCAGACACAGTACACAGTCTCTTTAATGGGATATTTTTCATGTTGTTGTTTTTCAGCAGACATCCAAACATGTCTAGCCTACATCTAGAAAATGTTGGATACCTAAGTTTATGCTATCATTTAACATACAGCATGATATTGTAAACGTGTTCTATACCCTGCAGATCAACTTTAATAGTTTGTACTCAGTATGATAAGGTATCAAGTTACTGTCATGATTTTCTAATTGTAGCAGCCTTTGCCCTTAGCTTCACTCACTAATCAGTTCTACTGGTTCCTCAGTTTATGACAAGTAGGTACTTTCTTCAGCTAATAGTTGTATTTTACAACGGCCCAAACTACCTCTCACGTCTTAATACAGTTCTGTCTATACATTGTAACTACATCTATAACAGTCACTTCGTATTATTTCAACCTTTCTACATTGAAACCCACCATTATCATAAAGATTTTAAATCATAAAAGGGCCTCCGCATGTTTATAAATATGGAAAGATGTGCATGGATTGAGATGTTTTTTTAAGTACTATATGTGCCCTATATATACTGTAATTACATGTGTGTGTGTCATACACATGTGACTGCTTCTTGAAAAGCCTCTCATTGTGTCTGTTCTTTCACTTACTGTCGTTTTTTTCTCTGGCTTTTTGTAAGCAGCTCAACAATCTCAGTTGAAAGGCTTCTATTGTTTTGGGCTCCTCTCAAAGGCAGGCGTGGAGTGGATGATCTTTTGGGGGATAGGAACTATTGATAAAAATATTCAAACTTTTAAGGGTTGTACAGTCTGCCTGGCTGTGTTTTTCTATATTGTAAGTAAATAAGTAGTGTAAGTATTTTCCTCTAAGCTGCTTTTCACTGGTCATCCTCTTGTGAGAGAGAAATGTTTTATAGTTGGTTGATGGCTTGGGGTGGGTGGGATCATAGAGAATCTTTCTTGTACCTCCCTGTAGATTGTTTCACAGTTTAGATGGTGAAAGAAAGAGCATTACGTTAAATAGACAACTTGACATAATTTGCATCCTGCCAAGGATGTTGTTAGTATCCACAAGATCCAGTGGATAGTAACAACATTTTCACAAAAAGCAAGAATGTGTCGTATGGTTAATAAGTAGCCTACATAGTCTGTCTGTTCTAAGTGCCAGTGTAAAGCCCTCCACCTGAATTGCAGCCCCTCACCTTTTATACATTCTCCCCTATTATTATCACTCAGAAGTGTTTATAATTACTCTTTTAGCTCTCTCTTTCCCTCTCTCTTTGTGTCCCTTTCCCCCTCTCTGTGTGTCTCTTCCTCTCTCTGGGTGTCTCTCTCGCACTCTCTCAGCATTTGGAGTCCAGGGTAAAACAGCCAGGACTTTCTGTGGGAGAGCTCTCTGCTCTTCCAAGCCCAGCTGAATGAAGGCTGAAGGCCTTTAGAGGAGGGAGGGAGGAGGGCACAACTGGGCTCGCCAAATAACTGCAGGTCTCCCTTTTGCCTCATTCACTCTGTGGAACAAAGTGTTGTTTGAGTGGAATTGGACACTTTTTTTGCCAGTAAAAGATTAGTTTTACACATATTTTATCTTTAGTCAGACCATTATCAGGCTTTTCCAGGATGAGACGATCTCTTAGATGTGTTATCGGCACTATAATATGCTGTACTTTTCATAAATATTTCAAACAAGATTGATGTAATGACTCAACCATGATATGTTCATGGTCAATTGGAACCTTGTCAATATACTGTCTTAGATATGAATGAAAGGGAGAACAGTGTGGTGGGTCCTCACTTAACTGTCAACCTGTCAGATCTTTTTATGCTAAGGGGGTGATACTGAACCTAAAACACGGTGGCCATTATAAAATGTTTTCTTTCTTATTTTTTAATTCTAATTGTTTTTACAATATATCACAACTTACTGAAAAATTATAATGCTTGTCATTGTGTGTCACATTGGTGTGTCTTTTTGAGCAGTATCGTCATTGTATTTGTTCCATGACATTTTAATTTAATTCATTTATACAAATAGAACAAATAGAAAGTACAGCTGAACATCAAGGATCAGACATGCAGCTCTAACAGGGTGGTCAGAGTCTAGGGGCAGTCTGGAGTAACCAGTTACAGTGCAAAGTAACAGGGTGGTCAGAGTCTAGGGGCAGTCTGGAGTAACCAGTTACAGTGCAAAGTAACAGGGTGGTCAGAGTCTAGGGGCAGTCTGGAGTAACCAGTTACAGTGCAAAGTAACAGGGTGGTCAGAGTCTAGGGGCAGTCTGAAGTAACCAGTTACAGTGCAAAGTAACAGGGTGGTCAGAGTCTAGGGGCAGTCTGGAGTAACCAGTTACAGTGCAAAGTAACAGGGTGGTCAGAGTCTAGGGGCAGTCTGGAGTAACCAGTTACAGTGCAAAGTAACAGGGTGGTCAGAGTCTAGGGGCAGTCTGGAGTAACCAGTTACAGTGCAAAGTAACAGGGTGGTCAGAGTCTAGGGGCAGTCTGAAGTAACCAGTTACAGTGCAAAGTAACAGGGTGGTCAGAGTCTAGGGGCAGTCTGGAGTAACCAGTTACAGTGCAAAGTAACAGGGTGGTCAGAGTCTATGGGCCGTCTGGAGTAACCAGTTACAGTGCAAAGTAACAGGGTGGTCAGAGTCTATGGGCCGTCTGGAGTAACCAGTTACAGTGCAAAGTAACAGGGTGGTCAGAGTCTATGGGCCGTCTGGAGTAACCAGTTACAGTGCAAAGTAACAGGGTGGTCAGAGTCTAGGGGCAGTCTGGAGTAACCAGTTACAGTGCAAAGTAACAGGGTGGTCAGAGTCTATGGGCCGTCTGGAGTAACCAGTTACAGTGCAAAGTAACAGGGTGGTCAGAGTCTAGGGGCAGTCTGGAGTAACCAGTTACAGTGCAAAGTAACAAAATCTCAGCTACCCTTGCACAGTGTGGAAATAACATTATCTCAACTACAGTATTTCTAAATGATGCTCACTAAATATTTTTGGCACGAAATACAACATTTCTCTTAAAATGGTCCTTTACAGCTGATCTTTCTTCCATGCGTCAGTTGATTATGTTTCTTGATTCAAACGTCTGATAGCTATCCTCATGTTGACTATCCAAATCCACATGCACTTCCTGTTCTGCTTCCTGCCCCGAAAGCAGGGCTCACCTCCAAACAGCACACTTTACTGCATTTCCTGTTCAGAGTCTATGCTTCCTGTCCATGAGTGAGAAAGGGAAAAGTGGGGTCAAAGGTTGGAAGGGGTTGAAGTTTCCCGCCTATGAGTAAGGAAACTAATATGGAAATTAGCTGTGACGAACTAAGTATTGTGATGTAATTAGAAAACTGCTCTATGGTAACAGATTAAAGTATCTATTGTCATTTTATATGTTTTATATGTTAAATAATGCCTATTTTCTTATGGTATCCTTAAGATGGTGGAACATCTTCCTCTTAAACATCTGCAGGCTTTCTCAGTCTCTCGCTAGTCTGTGAGAAGGCAGTATAGCATTGAGGATGGGATTTATCATGGCTACAGCTGTAAGGGGGAGTTTGGTGCAGTCGATTGGCCATGATGCCAAGATAGGGAGAGACACCTCCTGTGCCAAACAGCCCCTTCAGACAGCTGGGCAAGAAGCTGAGTTCCTGAGTACTCAGCTGCCCCTTGCCTTCATACCAGAGCACTCTTGGAATCCTTGACAGCTCATACCCCCTCCCTTAATTGAACACACCCAAATTAACTATGCAGGGAGTTGTTGACCTGAAAAAAGGAGACCCACAGCAAAGCAGTGTCATCCATCTTGTGATACTCTGAATCCAGTAAAGTAGGAAGGATTACTACCATTTTGACCACCCACACCTCCTTGGTTTTCCCCAGTTTTGTGTGGTGCATCTATTTCTCCCAGCATGCTTTGCTGTGGGTGCCAGTAGAGGTCATGGTTTGGGTCTCAGAGCCTTTGTGCTGCCCCATAATGGTTCCATTCTCCCAGAGAGGCACAGACTCCAGGCCTCTCACACTGGCCACTATTGTGACTCACAGAGGGACAAAGAGAGACAGACACACAGACGTGGGAGTACTGGGGTGTTTGTGTGGGTGCTGCTTGAGGTTCTGAGTACATGAACTTGAATGGGAAACTGATATTGAATTGAAAATTACTTATATATCCGGTCAAAACTGTGGATCAGATTTCTTTTTTGTTACCAAAGTTTTTTTCTATTCGTGTCTGTGTTTTGAGAACTATTTTGGGGAAACTGTAAGAAATTATGTTTAAGTATATTGCACCTTGCAAAAAGAAACACATGAGTGGTAGTTGGTTCTTAACACTCCTAGTTAAGTCAAAATTGTTGCTGCAAATTAAACATTATAGATATGACTTTCCAGAGGAGACAGAGGCAGACACTAAAGGTCTGAACACAGCAGTGAGAAAGCTCTAGCCTTGCCTTAAGTGAGTCGCTTTCCAAGCGGCCCTCATTCTTTCCATGTCAAGTCATGGGCAGGTCATAATGTATAGCCTGTGTCTGCGAAAGAGGGATGGGGTGGAGAGAGACCGCTTAAATGACGACCAGACAACAAAAAAAGGGTGGGACAGAAAGTTTGGTATTGTGAAGAAAAGTAGGGGATAGAGGCTGTGGAATGGTAGATGCAGAGAAAGAGGGAGACGGGAGAGAGGGAGGGAAAAGAGACAAGGCAAGAGGGAGACGGGAGAGAGGGACGGAAAAGAGACAAGGAAAGAGGGCGGCTGCTGACTGTTTTTCTCCTGAGCTGTAAACGTGAGTTAGCTGTAATCGGATCAGAACTGTGGTGAGATCATAAAAGAAGCCTGCCAGCAGCTCCAGAAAGAGCAGCCCACCCTGAGCCCACCCTCTCTCTCTCTCTCTCTCTCTCTCTCTCTCTCTCTCTCTCTCTCTCTCTCCCTGACAGAGCAGGGAAGAGGACAAAGTCTGCGGCAACAACACTCTTGTCAGTAACAGCATGTCTGCTCAAATATTAACATTGCATAGTTGGCCTCATTATGTAATTCTCAGTCACACCACTTCTGCTTAAACTCAGTGCTGACATGCCACTTGTATTTACAGCCATGTACACTCATTGTCTACGTATTTGAATCTGATGGTAATCACAGAAACTCTGTGTATCTGTCTTTTCAAGTATTGTCTGCAGAGAAGTCACACTTGGCCGTCAGATTTAAACTTCCCTTGAACACTTCTTTGAGGAGTCTGTGTATTGTGGGGGAGTGTATAATTACTCAAGTGATTTAGAATTTTATTCTTATAGCATTTGTTATTCACTTCCTATAGCACTTTGATGAACTGAGATGATTTAACCAGTTCTTTCTCTGTCACCTTACAGGCACAATTCTCAGATGGACTACAGATAACACAGTTGTCATTTGGAGTCTGGTCGTAAACTTCAGATTCATCATATCTTTCCTGGTCCACCTCCTTCTCCACCCTCTCCCCCTTGTGGTTTGACACAAGCCCACAATGGCAGACCCATCTGGGCTGGGCCCTAATGGGGCCGGAGCAGGGTCAGAAGCAGGCATGGGTGAAGTGGACGCCTGCAGCCTGGAGATTGAGAGGAAGTATGAAGTCATCCCTGCTGTCATCTGCTCCATGTGCTGCCTGTTTGGTATCATCTACTGTTTCTTCGGTAAGGGCGCCAGGTCACCAGCCATATCCCAAAAGACCTTGATGTCAGCAACCAGCCGCAAAAGGAAAACAAAATGCAGCTAGATCATGCACACATGTGCACCATGTGTCTGTTCAGGTGTGACAAAATGTCCAAACATATCATTGGTATATTCAAACATAATGTGCTTATGTCTAGGGGCTTTTGATTCTGTCTGTTTAGGTCGGCTAGTTGTCAGTTAGGCCCTGAGAGGGTTTCATGATGTAATTTCTCCATTAAAAGTTTTATTATGCAACTAATTAGTTAAATGAAAAACATTTGGACATTAATATAATGGAGGTATTACCCTAATGTTATAGAGTTGCACACAGTGATCACACTCAGACATCACTCACACTTAGACATCACTCACACCCCGATCAAAAGTATTACCCAGGGGAGGATTACACAGCCTATTTTCTTACCAGTTTCACTATAGTCACCACCCTCTTCCATCTTCTCCCCCTCTGTTCTTTTCCCTCCTCTTGGTTTTGCTCCTCTCCTCACCATTTCCCAGGGTACCGCTGTTTCAAGGCTGTAATGTTCCTGTCAGGCCTGATGTTCGGCTCCGTCATCATCTTCCTGCTGTGCCACAAGGAGCGGGTGCTGGACACCCAGCTGAGTGTGGAAGCGAGCGCAGGCATCGGCCTGGGCATCGGCCTGCTGTGCGGCCTGGTCACCATGCTAGTGAGGAGTGTGGGCCTGTTCATGACCGGCCTGCTGCTGGGCCTCTTACTGGCCCTTGCTGCCTTGCTGGTGGCCCACCAATTCTACACCCCCACCTCAGTGTGGGTGCCCCTGGGCACACTGCTGGGAACGGGCATGCTGTTCGCTGTGCTGACATTACAGTGGCAGAGGCTTTTCACCGTGCTCTCTACGTCTGTGTTTGGGGCGGCCATCATGACAGTGTGTGCTGACTACTTTGTGGAAATGCTAGCTCTAGCTACACATGTCTATGAATGTCTGCGCTTGGCACCTGCTCCGCCTCTATGCTGGTACAGCTGGGTCATCTTGGGCATTTGGCCGGCGCTCAGCTTCATGGGAGTTCTGGTGCAGTGGAAGCTGACGGCGGAGGGCTTCTCACACACTGAAGGTATGAACGGTATAAATTAAAGGTGTAGATTTACTGTATTGATCCTCTTTCTGAGGGGACAGTCACTGCACTGTGTCACTGCACTGTGTAAATAAGGTGGGCTATGGGGTGTGTGAGAGGACGGTATACTTAGCAATGTTTTGAATATAAGCTGTCATTTCTCAGTCATCTTATTTTTTTATTGTTTGTGACTGTGGATTGATGGAAGTTAAGGACTATAATGATTCCTTTTCTACCTCCCTCTCCCTTTCCATTTTCAAGTCATCATTAGCAGGAGGCAAAAAAGAGTCCAGTTAATGCGAATCAGGCAGAAGGATGCCAAGAAGCGTCAGCAGGGTGGGGGTCAAGAGGGCACATATCGCCGCAAGCCCACTCCAGTGAAACGCTACGCTGGAGACCTACTTGCACCTGTCAGTTTCACACCCTGGCTAAATTACCACTCTTATACTTATTTCTGTCTCTTATGTAACTTTCAAACTTGTAAATGTAATGTTTTTTAATGATGCCCCCCCCCCCCTTCTCTCAGAGCTACCTGCAGAGTCTCAGGGATCGACAGATGGGGACAGGCACTTCCCTCAGCAGCATGGGAACAGCAAACCACACCATGATTGATTTTGACTATGAGACAGGCTCCACAGTGCCCCTCACTGCTACAACTCCTGTGATAAGGGTCTGAAGGAAGCTGAGACAGAACCCTTTTCTCTCCCCCACCAACTTTGATCTGTTGAATCTCTAGACATTATTGCAGAGGTCTCTGCACTTCCAGTGACCATCCATATTAGACAATGTCAGATTCACTAAAGTCCAAAACCCTCTACCGAGCTGAAGAAGAGCCTTTTACAGTATTTGGTCAGCCTTAACATCAATGCAGTTTACCTCCAGTGTATCTTATCTGTCATGCTGGATGCTTGGAGGAGTGCAGACTGAAGTGCATCTAGATCTTCCTTCCTGTGTGCTGTTCCTTCAGAGGTGGTGTTGGTGAAAGGTCTCCTCCTGTTTGATGTGTGCTGTAACCACTTTGTCAATAGACTGGCCTCTCCTTGTTTTGTGTCTGCCCTGGCCGGTGGCAGCTCCATGTGAAAAGTTTAAAGGTCAGTTCTGCCAGAGATCAGGAGGGGGGAATTCAAACAGCCTGTTTTGTTTTCTTGCACGCAAGTCAGAAGCAGCATTAAAAGAGAATAAGCTATTGTTTTTGAGACGATCAGCTTTCTCTTGTTCCATAATCATTGAATAATGTAGTCAAAAAATGGGAATGGATATGGCCATCAAAAGCAATAGAGCTACCCTCTCACAGGAAATCAATGATTGCAATCTGAGTAATCTGTGCATCAAAGAATTGAATGACCTTGTGGCGTATGCATTCTGTCAACAGTTGTTGACGCCTGTCCTGCACAACAGTTGAAGCTCCCCCAGTGAGTGAAGTGGGATTAAACTAAGGAAAGGACAACCGTGCATACATTTCTCTGCTCTTTGTTGCTCGAGTTGCTGTGTCTGTGTGTGTTTGATAAGTCATGGTATATGTGTTGAAACAATTATCTGTGTTGGCTGTGCCTTTTTATTATGAACACACAGTATATGACCTATAGTATGTGACACAGCTGAGTATACAGACACCTGCTTGATGAACCTCTCATTCCAAAATCATGGGCATTAATATGGAGTTGGTTTCCACTTTTGTTTTCATAACTGCCTTCACTTTTCTGGTAAGGCTTTCCGATAGATGTTTTAACATTGATGAAGTAATTTCTTCCATTCAGCCACAATGGCTTTAGGGATGTTGGGCACATTAAGGATGATTAGACCTGGCCTGAAGATAGTGATAGAATGTATCCCAATGGTATACATTAATGGTGTTTTGATCAGGGATCTGTGCAGGTAATTTAAGTGTTTCTATACCAAACTTAACAAATAATTTCTGTGTGAATCTTGATTTGTGCATGGGGGCATTATCAAGCTAAGCCTTTCTCAAAAAGTTTGAAGTACAGAATTGTCTGGTATGAAATTTTGAAGCTTGAGCATCATATTTCCACCAGTAAGTCTAGCCCAAAACCATGAAAACAGACCCTATTGCTAATTGGCTTGATAATGCGCTCATGCTCAAAGTGAGGTCCATACAGAAGGGTTTTGTCAAGTTTGATGTCGATAAACGTCCCTGGCCATCACAGATTCCTGACGTATCCATGGTAATGCCCATGGTTTTGAAATGCCTCACAAGCTCATTTAGTTGTGATGTTCAGGTGTCACATACTTTTAGCCAGTGTACAACTGCTTTTCAGGATTGTTTTGGATGTCTGATTCAGATCTAGTGTGGTATGATGAGAGACTTGAATACAACAGACCCCCTACTAATACACAAAGCCATTCAGTGCCTAAATACAATGTGGTGACATGTTCTGTAGCATTAAAAAAAGTTAGCTTTCATCAAAAATCTACATGATGACTTCTGGCCCATTTTGCTGGTGGAACATATTAAACCTTTTGGGACATGTTCATGTAAAACTATTGCTTTTGGTCATTTCAGACAAATATTTCTGTGAAGTAGTGTTTTTTTTATTAGTTAATGGGCTATCTTATCTGTGGAGTGCCTGTATTCAGTTATTTATACAATTAACAACATGGAAGAGCCATCAAATTAACTAGAGAACAGTTGCCATAATCTCATAGGTTACTTTTTGACTGAAAGAATTTTACAGAGGCAGTACCCTCTTGTATTCTCAATATGTAAATAAATGTTGACAGGACATTGAAAAGAAACAATTAAATCAGTTTAAAATGAATAAAAGAAATGTTGGAAAAAAAAGGTCTTGAGTCATTTTTTGAAGCACATTTATGATTTTATTCAACCCATTGCTCACATAGCAACATTAGCTGCCCAACTGCCTGAAATCACAGAGGATCTCAAAGGCAATTACAAGGGGTGGATGGGGGGGGTGGGGGGGGTTCGTTCCTTCTATTAGGTCAAAGCAACAGTGTTGCTGAGACCACTTAACTGGACAATAGTTATATGCAACCAAATGCCATTTTCATGTTTGTAATCCGCTGTTTTCATGAATTTGCTTTCAATTGTTCATTAGCTCTTCTCATGACATCACATTAACATTTTGTCCCAAAGGACACAATGGCTTGTTTAAATGGTTTGTATTGTTGCATTGTATTGCTTTTACTGTCTTATTGAGAAGATAAACTCAAAAGCAAAAGTGCTTGTACTCACAGAAAAGCTGTCAATTTCCTAAAAGCTTGAATGTGCTATATGGCTTTCAAAATGTGGACCAATAAGTTTGCCGTTATAAACCAGTTACTAAACCTCAACATACATATACAAAGAATGTACCCAATTTACAGACATTTGATACTGGATAACATTGGTGAAATCCAAATAGCTGAGAGCAACCATACCCATTCCACATCTGTTTGAGGGAGAAAATGCCTCCCTTGAAGGCCCCCTGAGATCACAACAAGCAACCTCTCTACAAGCATTATGCATGTAAACTTCAGTTTCACACTAAAGACACTCATACCAACACACACTCCTAGCAACCAAACAGGATTGTGTGTGGGATTAAAGTTTAGATTACTATAAGGTGAGTACAACTAGTTTTACTAGTGAACATTAGTGTTCTCAGAGGTTAACATTAACGGTATGAACACACTGAGACACTTGCCCATTACATTCTGTAAATATGTAATATTGAATTCAAATGGCTCTTTGGCAGACCATGGGTCTTATCTGGTGATCGAGCACCCTGCACCCCTATGTGTAAATGTGTCGCTCTCTGAACGTTACAGTGGTGTCTACTGCCCTCTAGCAGTTGTCCCTAGCAACGCATCCAACGCTCCCTCTTGCTGAGTGGGTATCCTCTTTCCACACTCAGTAGGTCATTTACGCGCCAGTATTTGTCTCCCTTAAAGAAGTACAGCTTGCCATTGGTCCAAGTGAAGGCTGCGTCAAGGTTCGTGGGCAGCCCAGTGAAGAGCTGGGAAATGGGTTTGGGGTAAACACTGAGGTTACTGTACTTCAGCTCATCCCACTGCCAGTAACCGGATCCCTGCAAAACAGACCACATGGATGGCACAAAGAAAGTATTGAGTATAGATGAAAATGTACTTGACTATGAATGTTAAATGTACACATACTTTTTTAGAAATACTATTGTGTTTTTAAATAGGCCTAAATACCTTGAAAAAGAAGAGCTTTTTATTCTTTTCTAGATACAAAGCAGCATCAATATTTGGAGGGATGCGTTTCACTTGTTTAGGGTACCCATAGTCCAGGAGGAAACTGGTGTACCTCCACACTTTGTCACCTAGAATAATAGTCCCAAAGAGAAGAGCTGTAGTGTGCCAGTTTGATTAACCTAATAACACTGTGTATTGTGTGGACTATGCATGTGGGAGAGTATTTTACAGTATTGTACCTTTTAAAAAGTATGTCTTGTTGGTTCTCTGCGAGTATACAGCTGCATTTAGGTTCCCAGGAAGTCCCTTCCACAGCATGTCAATCCTCAGAGGGTCATTGTATCCTGAGTCAGACACTGTCCATACATAGTCACCGCTAAAAGCAAAAGTCTTCTTCCATGGACCTAATAGGGCATAGGAGTAAAGAATATTACCCTGACCAAGCTAGACATACTGCATCCAGCTTTACAAGACAGACGGGTAGTAAGAAGCGCCACAGACAGCTCACCCAGCATGATGGCATCTAGCCTAGCAGTGCAGGGGTTTAGGGTGTCTCCTTCAGCATCAGGCTGGCTTATTGTGGGGGTAGGAACATAAGCCGAAGTGGGGACAGAGGAAGGACTGCTTACACGTTTACCTAAGAAAGACAGAGATGACACAAAAGGGTATAAGTATCAGTGTATACAATGACAACAGGTCAACATGGTCATGCCTGTGGCTCCAGGCCCCAACTCACCATAGAGAGCTTGAATGCCTTTTACGTCGTCAGGGTGCAGGCGAAAGTTGGCACGGTAACCAGAATAAACTGGACCCATTAGAGCACTGCTGTACTGGGAGTGGCCTAGCCCCAGGGCATGGCCTATCTCATGGGCTGCTACAATACGCAGATTGGTGCCATAGTACCTCCCCTCAGTCCAAAACTCATCTTCATCAAAATGTACAATTCCTGACTCTGGTGATTCTGCATGGGCCAGTACATAACCTGCAGTGTCGGAAGGTATACAAAGTTGAATATTTTGACAAGCCAAGACATGACTTAACAATTTCAGGAAGAACCTGTTGGCTGAAGATGTAGTGTCGACCTTACTATTATAGAAACCAAGAAGAGACATGTATGCATTCAGATGGTACATTCACCTCGTCCATCAAAGGGCACAGCACATGTGGCATCTTTCCTATGGAATGAGATCTTGATGTCAGCCCGTCCATACTCGACCTCTCGGAAACTCAGGGGAGCCACCTCACTCCAGTATTTGAAAGCAGACCGAATGGCTCTCTTGGTCTCTGTCTTTCCCATGTCTGGAGTGTAGTTATAGATGCGGTAGGTCAGGCTCCTCTTGTGCCAATAACCTGACATTTGAAAATAAACAAATGCCCACAAAATGAAGAGTTGAGTAATAATTAGAGACTGTAGTAAAGTTTCATAATGTACCTAGGTCTACAGTATGGTTGTAAAATAGGACCCCAGCAAGTCAGGAATCCCAAATTACTACTTGGAGCATTTTATACCCATATAGGAAAAACTTTGTTAAACTCTGGTAGAAGCAATGAACTTTATACGGTGAACCAACCCAGCATTCTATATTTGTGGGATCTTTGACTGAAGGAATCTTCGAGTCCACAGCGAGGTTTCTTCATCACATCTAGAGTTTTCTCATCTACCTTTCCAGTGGTGGGTATATGTGTCACCCTCTGGAACACCCTAAAAAAGATGGAGTATTGGAAATATAAGATTTGAGCATGGAAATATATAGGATGGATAGACTTCCTTTCCTTAGAATCAGCTGTACTCGGAAGATCTTTACCTGAGGGCCTCTCTAATGTCCATAGGTGAAAAGCCCTGGTCCTGTGGGTTAAGAGGAGTATGCAGGTAGCCATACTTCCTTAGGTATTCCTGGTTGATCAATAGAGATACAATATAAATACTGTATATAAATACAGACCATGCCTTTAATCTGACCACCACAACAACATGCACTTCTGATCCTTGATCTTCTCTATATGCACTATTTGTACATCGCTTTGAATCTTGACTGATTTTGCTTCTGCTAAATTTACAAAAATTATAATTAAGTACAATTTCATCTTTAACCACAACCAATCAAAGGTGAAATAGAAAACACCAATACACGCTAAGAATTTTTTAAAATAAAAGATATATATAATTGCTAATACAATGGGTAGCCTACATGAGCCAAACATTTTATCCATAAGATTATTACCATACCACTGCTTCTGTGAACTCCATTCTCCTATCCATTACCGATGACATCCCGGTAAAAGTAAGTGCTAAAAGCACAGTCATCTGCAGCAGGTATTCCATCGCTTGAACAAGGGTTATAGCAAAAAGAAAAATGCTGGTCACAAAGCCAAGACGTTAATACAATTCTACTAATAAAATTGTTAATGTAGCCTTCTAAGCATTCAAAGTTGGAGAAATAAAGTTATATGGTCAGCACCAGTTACAACTTTTTCATGGAGCCAAGCTTTGTTCTGACTCTCTACTTTGGCGTGTTCTGGAGATTTAACTGAACTGGGGAATGAGTCAGCCTTGAACTGCTGTGATGATACAGCCCAGAGGAATGAACAGCTGCCAAATGAAAACTGTCTTCTTGGCTGAAATAGCCCTTTTGTCAACCATACAGCAAGAAGCCTTAGCCTACTTCCAGGTCTAGGTGTCTATCACACGCAGTTCAGGCCAGGTATAGGTTAGACTGAAGGCTATAATGCTGATGGTGGTGTCTTTAGACCTCTGTTTAAGAGATAGGTAGGATGATATTTTTAAATTATCTCTGACACTGCAGAATTTTCTGAAGTAACACTTCCAGAACCATCAATGGTTCTTGTGTCAGCAGTTCAGCATTGCCATAGTAACCACACCTGTGACCTGTTGATCTGCAGTAGAATTCTCTACTACTATACATGTCCCGGATGCCATTTGTATGTGATTTGTATGTCACACGCTAGAGCTAAAATATTAGATGTAACATTGGTTTCTCTGTAACCACATTTCAATCAAACAGTGTAACATTTTTTTACGTGCTACAACATGTCACTTCTAACCGAACCACAACATAACCTCATACCCAGATGTACTCTGCACTGGTTTACAACCTATATGTTAGAATTCTGTAAATGTGAAGCCCTTAAGCAGAAATCTTCAAACCCTGTGTTCAGTTTTGCATGGTCATGTCCTTTTCTTCTTTCTTCGTTCTTTCCTTTTTTTCTTTTCTTTTTTTACAGCTATAGCAAATATGGCCAATTATACCTCTATTCAACTGCACAATATCTGAACACGACAAAAGGTATGGGAAGGATTTGTGAAGATAGGATCTAAGGTCATTCTATCTTTACTTCTCCTAAAAAGGAAATACAAATCTATCTTATGTTCAGGTTACATGTTGGATGAAAATAATATGAGTGTCAGTGGAGATATTGTGTACAAAAGAGAAACTTTCTGCGTCACTGACTCTGAGGGGTGAATACTCATGGGACAGTAATTTTACATTGACCTGAGTGCTGACTGGCCTTCCAAGAACATCCTGATTCATATCAATAAACCCAAAAGGCTGCATTCAGTGCACTTCTACCACATTAATCAAGGATGTTTGTATCCGGTCTGCACACTTCCACTCTTCACAACAAAAGTCCCTCCCCCCTCTGAGTCAGAGAGGGGGAAGGAACACAAGGTCACATCTGCATGCTGCTGAAAAGTAATTTTTAACCTTTTCCAGCTAGCTTTCCTAGCTAGAAATACGTCCTAGAACATGATAAAAGCATTAATGAGACACAGGTAAGAACAAGTACAGTATGGTATGTGGGTCTTTATACTCACTAAAATAATGCAACTGTACTTGTCTTGCTCTCTGCTTTGATCCTGTTTCTTGTATCAGTGGGTGGGAGGAATGTGCACTTTTAGCAGGTCTCAGGCTTGATACCCATAGCACCTGTCTGGTTAAATACAGCGTTTCCTATTCCAATAGCACCACTTCATAAAGGTTTTTTTTTCTCCATTCAGTTTTTTTTATATTGTGAACTTTGGATTCCTTAGTGAAATGACTAAAATACTGCCTGTCTGTGGTCTTGTTTCTTGCTGACTTTGTCTTTCTTTCAGATCATTATCATTAAATCACCTGCTTTATACTACCATAGTCCACATTATTTATTGTTGTTAACCTGTTATAACCAGCCAGCGAACTACTGCTTGCCCTTCTCTATGCCTTTCACTCCCTTTCTTGTATGACTCCACCCTGTAAGTCTCATGTTCCCTCCCTCGTGTAGTCCCTGCCAGCTGGAATGTTTCCCCTTCTTTCCAGGAAGCTGTCTGGACCAGTTCACGTCCCGTGTCCAACGTCACCACATCTGTGCATCATTGAGTTCAGAGAGCAGAACAAACTTTCAGGTCTTCCCTTTTTACATCGTAAAGTAAACTAGAAAAGTGTTAACAGATGTGTTGTGTGTGTTGAGGGGGGAGGGGGGGCAACACACACCAGATTGTACTAAAAACATAATAAGCCTTTGAATACAATAACATAAATCATAGCAAAGCAGAACACCAAAAAGCACATAACATGTATTTCAGTGTGACAGCAGTTTGTTATCCAACTAGAACACAACTAGTGCTGATTTACTAATCCCAGAAAGTTATGACACATGTACTGTCATTAGACTAATTAGCAATACTAAGGGGACTGAGGTGCAATATGAAGAGGATAAACTTTGAAATAGCTACGCCTGGCATAAATTAAGGCTAGTTACATTCTGTATTTGAGAGAATTGTAAAAAATTGAATCACATTTTCATCTATACTAGAAACATGTTCTAACCACTAGAGGTCAGTGGTTCAGTAAGATTATTCTGCAGTATGTATGTTCTACAATAGAAAAAATCATAATGAACATCCAAATCAAACTGGAGAAAATGTTTATTCAACATACGTGAATATACATTCACATAAAAAGCTGTTTCACTGGTTAATTTAGTACAGTGTGCAAAATAATGATTTAGTTATTTAAAATATAGCTACACCTTTTGGCTATTGAATACTGTAAACAAGATTGTATCTGAATGCTATAGATTGAAATCAGCAATGCAAAATGCTTCAGATTATAACATCTTAAAACAGATATGATCTGAACCAAATATTTTTGGTCCTCAAATTTTTCTTATTATGTCTATATATACATTTTTTTTAATATTCTCAGGATTATGTGGATGATACTGCCACATCAAATTAAAATAAATTATATGCATTTGTGACATCAAAGCCTAAACTTCAACATCCCTTGAGTAAATCGATGGCAAACCTTAGCTTGGTCTTCAAAAAAGAAAACAGTTGACACCAACAAATGTCTCCCTCTTATCTTGTCCTGTGTGTATACAGTATACATTGTATTCCGTGTAAGTTTCAAGCAACAATATATAAATGTTCTTTGTTTCTGAGTTAAATAGGGTCTCCACATATTTCCTTTGTTTAATTATCTGCCAGATATTGGCAGATAACTGTTGTAATATTTACAACAGTTAAAATCAAAATGCAATACTTTGTCTGAATAAAACCTAATCGCATGGTGGACAAGCTATTAAGTCAAGGTATATATGGGCGGGGTAATACAATGTATTTAACTAAAGTAACTAATTTCATTAAATTAAAACTAATAACTCAAATCATTAGATCAGGCATCTTAACAGTTCATGTCTTGCTCAAAGAAAATCCCATTATTATTCTTCCACCTACATGTAGAAAAAGCAGCGGGTTCTGTCAAGCTGTCACAATCATCTGGCAGCCCAAAGGGACACAGGGACTTAAACCAGTCACAACCCAGACTGGAATCTCTACAAGTCGTCTTCCTCATAATCATCTCTGATACTAATCTTAATTCTGTGCCAGGCATTACTCAGCACACCCCTCAGGTTCCAGATGGGTGCCACAGAGTCTGGCTGCATGTTGTAGCTGTTGTCCACTGCCTTGCATACAATCTCCAGTTCCTGGGCATCAGGGGGAAGGGGGGCCGTTAGCTCCCACAGCTTCCATGCCCAAGCTTGACCTGGAGGAGGTGAGGGAGCTGGGGCCTGTCCCTTGTCATTGGTCCTCAGTTGGGCCACCTGCCACGTCTTTCCCCCGTCCAGAGACACATCCACCCGTACCACTTCCCGGCCACCTCCGCTCCAGGCATAGCCCTTCACAGTCACCTCTTCGGCACTACGGTCCACCACTGTGCCCTCTGCCGGTTGGGTTATGGCCGACTGGATAGGAAGTTCCTGAATGGCTGGGGCTGACTTAAAGTCCACTGTGTCCCAGTCTGTGCCTGGGGAGAAACCCTTGTAGTCATTCTGCTGCCAGTGGCTGTTGCTCTCATCCGGACTCACCACAATCTTGCCCAGCCATTTAACATTGCGAGCACCCACCGTGCCTGGCACCACAACTCTGACAGGGTAGCCATGGTCAGCAGGGAGATCCTCCCCATTCATCTCATAGGCCAGTAGCACGTCACCTTCCTCATTCATTGCCTTGTTCAGTGGGATGGATGCTCCGTAGGTAGTGCCTGTCACATCGCTGTCCAACCCCTCAAACTGCACATGACAAGCCCAGTTGGCTACTTCAGACACATAGCCAGCAGCCCGTAGCACATCCTTTAGCTTTGCGCCACTCCACGTAGCATTACTGATGGCAGCAATGCCCCAGTTCAGCCCTTTCACCTGCTTGACCTTGTTCATCTCAGAGCGGCGATTGCCTGCACACTGCAGCGTGGCAGTGACAGAGTGCTTAGGGAAGCGTGTCTTCAGCTCCTCCAGAGAGAGACTCAGTACCCCACCAGGCAGCCCTTCTACCTGAAGTCGGTAGGAGGCTGGGTCCACGCGAGGCACAGGGAGGTGGTTTCGCTTAAAGAAGATGGCAGAAGGGGTGATGTAGCTGTCAGAGAGGATCTCGGGAGGAGGCTCAGCATTGAAGGGCTTGAGGCTGTTAATGCGCAGGACGGGATGGCGGGCAGGGTCGCTGGAGTAAGGGTCTGAGGAGACCACGCTCTGCTGCTGCTGCCGGTCCTTTGCACTCAGCTCACCCACCTTTCATAAGACAACAAACATTTTGGTTTGGTGGAAACACGATGCATGTAGACCAAGAAAACACAAATTTTGAAAGTGTCTTCTATAACACAAGAAAATACAGCAAACCTTGTACTCTGAAAGAATCTCCAACACGTGGTCCTGGCTGTGTACGGCATACAACGCCCAGAAGGGCTCTAAATCTCCACCTGCAGCCAGCATAATCTTGTCCCCACCAGGGTGCATAGACACAAACTCAGTGATGTCATAAACATTGCCCTTGTAGGTAACCCAAACACCATCCTCCAAGGAACGGTGCTTGGTGACCTCGTCCTGGGAGTAAATGGGCTGGGATGAATCTTGGTTTATCAGCTGCATCGTTGTAGAGGTAGCTGCACGCTCAGCCTGCAGAGGTCAAAGACAACTATAAGTTATTTTGGCCCTGTGTTGTCTAATTTGCAACAGGACTGCTTCCCCCTCATGGCATCAATCCAAAAGACTGCTAAATGACTAAATGTAACAGAACTGAACTTGCATCTGCTCTGACTGACAGTTGCTCTCACCTGGTTGTGGTTGAGTCCATATGCCAGTACGGCTCCTGTCCCTGCTAGCAGTCCTGCTAAGGCATGTCTCCAGTTGGGGCCATGTGCACGCTGGGACTGCTCCCCTGACTCCTGCCCATCATGGCTGCTGCCCCATCGGGAAAAAAGGCTGCCAGCACATGCCAACACTGAAGGGACTGCCTCCAGTGGTCGTTGCAACCTAGAGGAATCAATATGACACCTATGTATGTCTAACCATGTTGAATGGGTTGATTCCTTAACACAACCCACTACTATCAAATTGTTTTGTTCTCTGTAGTGTAGCTGGTTCAGATGGTGTTTATGAAGTCAAAGCCTGGAGAGGGTAAAGTAAGTAACTGACCAATGAGGTATGTGACATACAGCATGTATAGGTTAAGTATTGTATCATTCTCCAAAGAATGACTTATGTCATGAGTATTTACTCATACATGAGTGGGTACTCACATACATATTGGGAAATTGTGTGAAGACAGTATTTCTCAAATTCAATGCTAAAGAAGAACTAAGTGTTGTTTGCTAATCTTTTGATAAGTTCTTACCATATGCTAAAATTGTTTGTTTTGCTCAATAGGAAGTTCCAGGGTAGCAAAGCAAATCCGTTTCATGTCACTACAACAATAAAACCTACCAATAAACTGTGTGTAATCAATCTCTTTGTCAGAAGATAAGATAAGGTAACCCTTAATTACTGTGTCTTTGCTCCTGCTCAGAAATGATTAAGCTGTTGACACTTCAGCAGAACCAGGCCGACTTGTGTAGTTAACTTCTCAGTTATAGCCATGGGTGGTAACTTCCTGTACACAGTTATATTTTTTTGTGGACTTTATGTAGTAACAATGTCGCCACTTTAACTACAGTAAATAGAGACCTTTGTCTGGGCAAGACTCAAGCTTCCCATTAAACGTATATTCCAGCAACCAAGTGAACAAAGCAGATGTGAAATAATACATTAAGTGATACATGATATGCCAATTGATTAAACACAGAACAAAATAATCTGAACAGCCCAGAGTAAAATTCTAATTAGTTTGATTGGTGCTTGTGGTGTTAAACATACCTTTGAGTCTTGCGAAGACCAACCCTGGTAAGGCTATGACACTGTCTGAAAAGCAGCATTGCATTGATGGTCTGAAATAAGAGGAAATAAACATTTTTTAAACTGTTAACACATTTCAAATGCATATCAAATACTTCCAATCATTTTACAGCAGCACATTAATTAAGGACAGATTAAAACTGTGTCTCTCTAGTCTAGAGTAATCAAGACACCTGAATTCATTTTCATCCTATTTATGCTAATATGTTGACAGTGTAGCCAAGCTATCTCAAGTGCGTGAGAGTGTATTTTGAGTATTTGACCTGACCTAATACGTTGAGTCTCAACGTATATCAACTTTCACTGAGACTGGAATCAAGGGAATCTGTAGCCAGGCAATTGAGTCATGCGTCTTAGATATAGGCTATGTTGGAGAACATTCTATAATTTACCTTCGCAGAGGTTCAAACATATTAGCCTACTATTAGCCTACTATTATTACTTTCAGCTACTGACTATTGGATTCAAGGACTGTTAAAAGGCAAATTAAACCATTTCGAAAACGTCATCCTGAACTCCCCATAGTGACACTATAACCAAACGTTTTACTGCCATGAAAATGTTCTGCGCAATGAGTTACTCCTTCAACTCCTCCTCGACTGGCCAATCAGGGGCTACCTCAAAAGTAAAAACATGCCAACCAACCACGATAAGGCCAGTGCCAACCCAGGGTAGTTTCTAGAATGTTTTTGTGTGTTAGTAAAGTTATTTGCTACCATACACATTTTAGCCGTAATTTTTGACATAATTATTGAGACTGGTCACGAGTTAAGAATTATACAAACATCCTTTCTTTCAGTAGATACTAGTAGCCACATGCATCTTGGTCTAACTGTATCCTTCAATGCCAGTTCATATCAGCGTGAGACAATATCCCAGCTAATAAATTGGTGTTATCACTTGTTATTAGTATTTTATTGATAGCCATAAACCTGTATCGTACAGATTTACACCCCAGCCTCATGTCTTCTGATCCAAATTTAGATCCATACAAAACCGTCTAACTTTAAGAAAAATGTCAACAACATACGAAATTATAACTCTATAACACTAGGCACGACCAGTTAAATAGACAATAACATTTGCTATTAATGACAACACTCACAATTGTTCACGTAGCTAACAAAAAGTTGTGTTGCAATTTGCAATGCAATAAAAGATAGCATTGGGAACAAACCGTTCCTGGACCAAATCCCAATATCCACCGTTCTAATGTGCTGGCTTGTTCTCCACCACTGCACCAGTTTAGATTTGACGTTGCGTTTGTTGACAATACTAGCTAACTACACTTGTATCCGCATATTTGAAATAATGTGACCTACAAAAAAAGCTTGAAATGCAAACGGTAAATTTCACCTTTAAATCAACAACACATATTTTGGCATAATTTAGCACATATATATTAAGTAACCAAAGTATTAAATTGTGTTAGTGTTAGGCTGTTGGTGACTTGTGGGGTGACTTCGGTTGCCTAGTACTGTACTGTACTGTAGTAGGTTGCTAGAGCTAGCTAGCTCGCTAAGACTCCCTCAAAAAGCAGAGGGTGGATTGATTGCTGATCAATTAATATAGTTAGCTATCTTAAACTTGAAATAGTCAGGAAATGATTTACTTTTCCCCAAAACCTAAACAAATACAAACCTAGCAGGATTAGCATATACTGTACTGGACAGATGGGTAGTTCTAACTTGCTGCCAACAAACATGAGTTATTAGCAATCTAGCTGCATCAATGTACTAATTGCAAAACTGAGAATACAAGTGACACAACTTACCTCTGATATATGTTAAAGCTAATATAATTTCAATTGAGATGTGGGATTATTCAAGAGCTCGATCTGTACTCTTGAGTCTTGCAGTGTGTACTGACGTAATTAGCCTGTGTGTGTGGAATCCCTTTTCAGTGTGCATTACGTCAGCACAAAAAAAACAAGCACATTGAACGCAGTCTACACCATATATTAGCAGATCTGTGGTCTGGTCTACCTTACACTAAATCGAATCGATTTTTGCAGCGTATAAGAGTAAAAATACCGATATTTTCACATTTAACATAACAGGTTTTCACAATGATTTACACGTCAGGAAAATCATGGTGCCATTAGTCAGTTTAGAAAAGACCTGCAAACATAAAAACTCTTACCTCACAGAAGTTGGTTTTCAAAAGGAGAACGTAGGCTGCCGCTGCGATAAGCTTATCTCAACTAGTTTTAAGGCCCTCATAAAAATGTTTATGAACTGCTAGTGCAATTTCATCTTTAGAACTCGACGTTTAGCTCCCCGATTTTATCAATTCACACGTCTAGACAATTCCATTATCGGCATAACTGATGTGCGACACACTGATTTAAATTATATCAAACAAATATCAAAGTAAATCAAATCAAACAAACCAGTAAAACAATTATATAGCAAAATAAGTATACAATTAAACACTTTTTATTCAACACCGTAATACAAAATTAAAGTGGGGTTAAACTCGTCCACGGATTTGGCTTAAGCAACACAAACATAAATTCACAATTCCACTTTCAGTACAAACAATTATCTATTCTGGTTGTAATCTACTGATTTATCCTTGCATTAGTACAACCTGAAAAATCCTACAAGGATAAAATTAACCATGTTAAAGGAGTGCATCTCACAGGCACAATGGACCTCGGTCTGAATCCCAATCTAAACCATAAAAAAACCTATTACCCATTCCGGTGCTAATTGACAGCGTTATATGGGTGTATGTGTGGTTTTACCGAAATACTGTACACATCCAAAAGACTTGTGTAAACCAAAGTTTTAAGTTGTTTCTGTTCTCAATGTCCATGTTAGTGTCCTGATTATCTTCCCTGATGCTGCAATGGCTACAAGGATTCTTCATTTCAGGTCTGAGGAGGCGTGATGGCACACAGTGTCTCAGGAAGGCCATTGTGTGCTGTTAGTCTATATGAAAGAGTATGCTGGACCTAGATATCCGAGTGTCCCGCATTTAACTTCCTCAACTGAAGTGAGGCTCTTATTGCTGGTTCATCTTGGCTGCTTCTGCTTTGATGAGTGAGATCAGCTCCTGGTTGATCAGGAATACAAAGCGAAGACCTGCGATCTAAAAAGAAACAAATGTATTTGTTATTCTAAGACAAAATAATTTCAGCAATAGCGGTGGTATTATTGTTAGCTGTCATATGGCTTTGTGGCTTCCGTTACACACACCTCCACTACTGAGTTGTTGTTAAGTTTCCACTTGTTGCCAGACAGAACTGGTCTGCCGTCTATGTAGATGGGTCTACGTCCGTCATTGGCAATGAAGAAGTCCCCGTTGTTTTTCAGCTTAATGATCCCTGTAAACAAATATTTATATACAGTGCACTGCATTAATTCTGGAACATTAAGCTATTTTCTCTTTTTTTTGTGCTGTTTTGAACAATACACTGACAATTAAGTGCACAGTCAGCTTCAAGGGAGTATAGAATAAAGATACAATGCTTTAAAATATCATAAGTTTTTTGGTACAAAACTAAGTGTGCCAAATTATTAGAGTAATTCTAATACTTGCATGCAACAATTTCCTGAAGTCTGTGACTGATCAACATCACAAGACTCAGTTTTCACTTAAACTAAATCTACAAACTTGCTTGAACAACCAGACACTATCAGCGCTTAGTCCTGCATGACCTTTAATTTAAACAGATACTGAAATGTGGACAGTTAAGACACAGCGGTAGATAATGGGTGCTCTTTCATTTGCCTTGTTCTCACGTCATTTGCCTTGTTCTCCCGTCAAATAATTAACTGTCCCTATAGCATTGGCTGTTTTCTACCATAGATAGAACAATAGACAACCCCCCCCCCCCCCCCCCAAATTAAAAAATAAAATAAAAGGCAGTGCCCACCTTGTTTTCTCGATATTTTCCAGGCAGGTCCTTCCAGTGACAGATCTACATCTATCTGCTTATCCTTTGTGGCCCTGCCCAGAGTAATCTGGAAAAAATTGGTTTTAAATATAAGCCTGCACCACACTCACCTTACTTAATAGAGTTTAGGTAAAACATTTACCAAAAAAAGAGAGGTAAAAAAGTACATTTATAGTATGCTATGTGTATGGGTACAGCTTACCTCTCGTGACCTCATGAGATACCGGACCATCCGTCCTCTAAGCGCTGCTAGTGTCTGGTTGTCAAAGTCTGGGGAGTTCATTCCTAAAAAATAAATATAAAAAAAACAGCAAACACAACAAAGCTCTAAATAAATTAAAAAAACACATTCTGTGACACCTATGTGAAACTGAGCTTCTCCACATAGTGCTCTCACCTGTAATGCTGTCTACCAAGACCTGCCAGCGTGGTAACTCCTGCTCCAGTTGCCTGATCTCCCTTTTCTGATGCCGATCAGAGATCATCAGCTCTGAGGGGATTGAGAAAGAAAAATACGTCTCAGATTCAAAAATGTAACAAGCATACATTTCGACGGCTGTTGGGTGACTTACCGTGCTCCAGCACTTCATCCCTACTCTCCCTGTGTGAGGAGACACACATGAATATCAGATAAATGGAGGGTTCTGAACATGACTGATATCTATTTCACAGACTTGCAGAGTACTACAGAGTGAAGTCTTACTTTAGCTTTGCATCGTCAACCATCTGTTCAGCATCTGAGAAGTTGAGGACCTGGTCACTTTTAGGGAGAGGTTGGACTGCAATAGATCATACAACAGTAGTCAGTATACAAGGACTGAAAACAAACAGTCAAGAAAATGTACCTAGTGTGAACTCACCACTCTGGTCCTCCAGCAGGTAGTATTGTTTGAGTAGCTGCCAATGCACCAGCAGGCTCTTTGGCGTGCGTGAGGGGTAGAACACACTAGGGTGTTTACTTAGAAGCTCCTGGAACACCTCGAGTTTGGGCTGACTGGTCTTCAAGTGAAACAGAAATAGACTTTAAGGCTTTTTAGGTATGTCTGAAATTGATATTTTTCTTGTCAAATAAGTTAGTTTAACATTCCCAAACAAACAAAATGACTCGCCCTTGAAAAAATGACAAGTCCCAGTAATTGCTTAGACTAACATGCAATAAAACATTGAAAGGTTTGTCATGTACTTTGTAACAAATGCTTAGGAAAGATCAAAATGAGAAATATAGTTTTGCTTTGAGTGAGGACAGAGCACTCAGTATATACAATTTTTGATTGAATCATAGTAGATATCCTATCACACTCACTGAGCCAATTTTTGCCAGCAGAACCTCCTCAGCCTGACTGAAGAGAGCTTTACTCTGGATTGCAGAAATGGCCTCAGGGTGGAGCTGTCGCATCGCCTGCCATGCCAGTCTGAACATTAAGTCAGTAGACTGAGTGAGTAAGCAATTGAAATGTGACTTGCAGGACAAGAGAAAGAAGTGACACAACTAGAGAAAAAGACAATACAATACAGAGGAACAGGTGTCAAAAGCTTTCTTACTTTGAGATGACAGGGTCGTAGAGAAGAGCGTACCACCTCTCTTGGATTTCCCTCAGGGTGAACCGACAGCTGAACTTCACTCCGAGGTGAACAGAGGTTAGGTCTGTAGTCTTAACACACATTCACAAACACACAGTCAAATAAATAAAAAATAAAAAAAGAGTTGGAAAGAATACACTGATAGGTTCCTTTTGTACATCACCAATGCACCTGTAGTACAGCATTGATAAGTAGTAGGTCGTCAGTGGGTTTCCAGCGGCCAAGGTCTTTAGTAATCTGTAGAGGCTGCTTGCTTTTCTTTACCCTTTTGGTAATGGCTGGGGGGGTTATCACCATGGTGAGTGGTGGGGTGAGAGCACTGGCCTTAGACACCTGATTAAAGAACAACAAATTATTTATTTCTCTATATAGACATTTCTTGTTATCCTTGCTCTGCATTATGATCATACCATTCACCCTATAGATTCACAAGCTCGTCCATACCTTTCTCTTCTCATTAGAGGAGGGTTCACTCGTCGAGCAGCGAATTGGTTCTATAATCGGAGGGCCCTTGATTCTCGTCGTTGATTTAACCAGGCTGCTCTCCACCAACTCATCATCAAACTTCTTCCTCTTGATTGACCTGAGAGCAGAATATAGGTACTGTATTATAAAATTATCATCTTTGAGAGGCATGTGTTAAAATACACACACACACACACACATATACTGATAAAAGCTTGTATGTCTAAGTATGTGACAGTAACAGAAAATGTTAAGTCAAACCTGGAGGAACTTCTGCGTTTAGGCACTCCGCCCCCCCCCACCACAGACAAAGGCTTGTGTTGCTGTTCTTTTAACATCTTTCACCCCCATAGACTCCTCATCCTCTGATCGGCTCTGGGGTCCAGCTGCTCCAATTTGTGGACCTACCCCAGGAGCAGCGCCTGCCTGCATTTCTGTTCACAGATAGTCCCCTCTATGTTTTCAAATGAAATAAAATGACACAAGAACATCCCAGCATACATTAATAACTTTCATTCCAACTACATATTGGAATAGGGAAGTTCACAGCATGCACATATATTTTAAAGGATCTCCAGTTGCTCAATCATGGTACAATTTCAGTCATTTATGGTACAATTGCAAGTACTTTTTGCAGTTGGGGGCAGGAAATTTTAATCAGAGGCGATTTACATATGGGCATCTGAAATAATAATGTTACTATATGAACCTAAAGTGAAGAATAGGCTAGCTAAGCCAGTTTTTCAATTCAGTTAGCCATGCTAGTCTAGCTAGGATATCAAGTTAGCACCAACGCTGTTAGCTGCCCTAGTATCTAGTATAGTCACGACGTTGCTAACGATGGCAAAATACCCTAGACAGTAATACACTTGCACACTGTTCATTTTTAACACTCAGACCAAGTTATCTGGCTACCAAGCACACGAACAAGTACACATTCATTACCAACGAGCTAGGCTAGAGCTAGTTTGCTGTCGAGGTTCGTCGCCTATCCATCTAGAAGAATACGATGCTAGGTTAGGCTAGCCACCATCGTCTATTTAATAAGTAACTAAATGACTCATTCTTTCTTACCCCTTTTACCCTTTTCTGTGTGATTAGTCAACTTGCTTCAAATCACGTGCATTGGACCGGTATGGACTAACGTAATTGTTATTTCCAATATTAATCTACTGCTAGCTGGCTAGCACGAATCCAACAATAACAGACGTAAATCTTCTTCCTCATCCCCGTAAAACATGCCATGGCTAGATGGGCTGCGCAAAACAGTGCCACCGACAGGCCTGGAGTGCAACACACCTGCTCATGGTACGCCTGCATAACATTGTATGTTAAATGTGTTTCATTGTATAAACTTTACTTGGTAGGCAGGCTCTATCACTAGATAAGATGCAAAAGACGTAAGTGGCTTGACGTTTTGTGAAAGTAAGAACGTGGTATTAATAATGCATCCCGATTTACTAATAGAAGGCCAGGTCTAATATGTTAAACCAGGTCAGAGGATCATCTAGATTGTAGAAGTACACACATTATGTTTTCTTTAAATGTCTGGATGTTTGATATTAGTTTAAACAATAGGTTTGGAGTTGATATAGTAATAAACATTTTAAAAGTACACCTCACAATTTCCTCCAAAATTGTACCCTCTCTGGCACACTGTTAACACTTCTGATCAGTTCCAACTCTGCCTCCCAACTGCTGTCAAGCACATATCCTGCAGAGTTAATCCATAGTGGTGGAGAAGAGCAAGCAATGACACAACAGCTGTATATAATTCTTACTCTAACTTACACTATGCAATGGACAGACTGTATTAACAAATGTGTTACAGCAAAACAACATTTAGCTTGATGTTCATGTTCTGCATGCTTAATGCAAAATGTATTGTAAAAAGTCACATTGAAATTTTGAAAATACTGTCTTGAAATGCATTAGTTGTGTGAATTACCAGCTGCATAACTCTTTTGTCAGTCCTAACATTTTTAAAAACCAATGTGGGTCAATTGTGACAGAATTTAAGATTACTATGGAGCAGTTTGGTGTTGCAAGCTATTGACCCAAACAGATGCACTGTAGCACGACGTCCCCATGGACTTGTCCATGAGTACAGTGATACTCAGTAGTGTCTTTCTCAGAATCACCAGACTGCATGTCTAAATATTGGTCCATATGAATGTCAGAGGTCAACTGCAACTAGATATCGGTTAGAAGACCTAGTGTAGAAGTGAAAAAGGTTTATCTGTTATCTCAAAATGTTAATTAACAAGAATAAAGAATAGTACAGTAACAGACAATTTTATCATACAGACAGAACATTTCACAAATACACATGAGCACATTTCATATATAAATTCATAATTTTCATAAAAAACTAAACTAACAGTGACACAGGTTAAACACATATGAGAAGAGTAAGTATACCCAGCAAGGGATATTCTTACTAGCTGCCTTTCTTGCAAAGCACCTTTCATGCACCTCATGACCATGATATAGGTAATCTTTAAGGACACAATGAGCTTAATATGATAACATTTGCTATTTAGATAACACTTGTTCATGCATGCTTTGGACATATTTTCAGCTAAGGAATGATTTACTATATTTAAAAAATCTAAATAGAAAATAAGGGCTTCAACTTAACCGAGAATAAATCAACATAACCATATAGTAGGACAAATACCTTCCAATGCCATGGCCAGTATTTTATCTTGATGCATTTTCAAGTTTAAAGTTGTATGCATTTTGACCTGTAAAGTTTCAAGACATGCGTGCCTTTATTTCTAGTGTACATGTGCAAAAAAGTGGCCATTCAGTACTGCTAATTAAAAATTGACCTACTACTCAGAGATAAATACTATAGTTCACCGTCGTAGAAACCAGAGCATAAAAGTACATTGCTTGCATGTTAAGAACTTAATGTTGCATGGAAATACATTTCTACATTTCATTCAATATCTGCTGCTTTACGCTGAATCAACTTAATCTTAAACCAGGCCTGGGTCTTGTGTCTGAACCCTGCATCTGGAGAGCCGTGGACCTTGTCTTCTGGCATAGGGGGCTGTAGTTGTGCTCTGGTCCGAGCTACATTGTTCATGGTGTACTGTGATCCAACATGCTCACAGCTCCAATAATTTCCCCCTTCCTCTACTGCTGTCCGACTCTGAGAAAAATGGGGTTCTTGACTATGGTCACAAAACTCAACAGTTGAGTGGGTCATCATCGTTCAATAAACTGCAGGTTGATGTTGCTCTCTGGAACCAGCAGTGTCCGTGTCATAGGTTTCACTGCACCACCATCTGGGTCTGGCTTCACATCAAACTGGATCAGAATCTAAGAAAAAGAGTAAAGATGTAAACAAATGACAATTTATGTGATCAATGAAGGCATTAAGGAAGGTCGTGTCTGCTCACCCGTGCCAGTGCCAGGTAGAGTTCAAGCTCAGCAATACGGCGGCCAATGCAGCTGCGTTTTCCCACTCCAAAAGGCACAGAGGCATAAGGGTGATGCCCCGCATCCCGGTTTAGCCAGCGCTGGGGTTGGAAAGCATCTGGGTTTGGGAACGCTGCAGGGTCCCGGGATGTTGCAAAGTGGCACAGCGTGATCAGTGTCTAGATGAGACAGTCATGAAATCAGTGATGAAGGAATTAAACTGATATATTAATTTAAGGCTAATTCCAATGTATATGTTATTCCTTGATGGGAAATTAATCATCTAATAGCCTGTTTTATGCAATGGTGAACTGAACATGATACACATGTTATAGGAGAATCGTATTTGACATTAGATGAATATTTACATTTTTAGGGATGTTGTAACCGCCGACCTGGATATCTTTCTCTGTGATGACTCTCGCATTGGCAGGAATCACAGGATAAAGTCTGAATAAATGATCACATAACAAATCATTGAATTGGCTGATTGATTAACTTAATGAGTTTTGTTGTAGTTGATGTTGTGTTTAAACAACATTCTTTACCCACAAGGACTGAATGTGAATGACTCCCCTTCCTAACATGCAAAGACCATCTATCTATTCAATGTCATTATATTCACCTCAGCACCTCCTTGACCACTGCTTTCATGAGAGGCATGCGTGCCACATCTGCAGCCCCAGGTATGCTCCGACCTGCCAGCACAGTCAGCACCTCCTCCCTGAGAGTGTTCTGGATATCAGGATGACGGGAGAGCTCATACAGTGACCATGACATGCTGCTGGAGATCTGTGCACACAATGACAGACACACGGGCAGAGCAGAACAGTAGGTCAGGGGTCATTACTGTAATATCTCCTCCCCAGGAAAGCTGCAGATTACTTAACTGTGAAGATTCCTGCTTATGATGATATAAAGATAAAACGTATGATGGGCAATGTCATTAATTTACTATTATATATTATTTTTTACTGTAATTAACTGTAAAGAAGAGATTTGTAAAAGGTGGGCACTGACGACTGATGAAATGGTTTAATACATCTTTAGGTGAAAGCAACAAGACTGCTCTTTCTTACCGTATCTACCCCGGCCAAGAGAAGCTCTGTGATGTTACTGTAGATAGCCTTCATAGGTAGCCCGTTTCGAGACAGGAAGTAAGTAAGGTAGCGTCCCTTCACTTCCTCTCCTCGAGCCAGCTTTTCTGCCTCCTCCTTAAGACGCTGGTCAATATGACCTTTAGCTGGAAGGACAGAGGTCAAGGGTCAGGGTGAGAATCCAGACAGATCCTAAGGGGGTCTTTAGAGATTAACTGAAAAAAACAGAATGCTTGTCAGATTAAAACAGAGATTATTGGTAATGAGTGGCCCACATAGCCTTGTGCCTTCTTGACCTGCAAAAGCATTATAAAACAATAAGGGCAATATGTGTAGGCACTGGAGTAGTTGATGAGAATGCTAATTCCATTTTCAAAAATGCAGTTCAGCAACACTGTGTGAAAGCAGGCTGAATGACACAGTCACCAGACTGTGAACCGCAACGAACAATGCGTTTTTCCAGACTATGGTGGACTACCACCAAGCCTGAGAGTTATTAATGGGAATTGCTCACTCTTTGGTTAGTGTTTATCTCCCGCTCTATGCTTTTTAATTTTTTTTATATTTCATTAAAAAAAAACAAAGTACAAACATAATCAATTTAGACTATGCATGACATTATCCAAAATGGCACCTTACCAAATTGGAACATGTAGTCCCAGCACTGACAGAAGGTGTCCCAGGGCTTGGGGAACAGCTGGTGTAACCAACTGGGCATCGCCATGGTGAGAAGCGTCATGACAAACATAGTGTTGATGGACTGGATGAAACGCTCTGTCTCTGTGGGAACAACAGGATCCAGGCAACCGATCCTGGACTCAAACAGCACTGAGGAAATCCCTAAAGACACACAGAGATAAAGATGAGAAGGTGAGAGGAAAGTCTCATCAGGTTTGTGCTCGCTACTTCAGCTTCAATCGGACTCAATCCAGACTGTGTTATGTCTTACCCTCTAGGCCGAAGCGGTAGAACTCGCTTGCAATGTCAGTAACAAGACCTCGGGGATCTTGGCGTCGGCGCAGGCGGAGCTTGACAATGAGGTCACTGACAACGTTGTTCAGGGTTCCATCGTAAGCTTCCACTGCCCGTGGCCGCAGCATGTGCTTTCCCAGGAGACTCCGCACTGCTTGCCACTCCTCCCCCTCACTGTGTGGACATATCATTCAAGAGGCTTAGATGAATCAGTATATATCACAGTCACTTTTGAATAATAAAAGATGGAATTGGGCCACTTTTCAAGTGAATCTACAGTATAGGTGTTAAGATGGATTTCTGTCAGAAGTTAGGCCAAGGAAGCTCAACAGTGAAATAGGGTTCACGACCTGCTCGGATGCTTTGACCACTCAAAAAATGTATTAGCCTTGTGAACTCAGAACCAATTGGTGCATACAGTAAGCAAACAAATAATTGTAGGATCGTAAGTTTGAATTCCAATTTCAAGCCTTTTGTAAAATCTTCACCATTTGGCACTGACAGACCCAGACAGGGGAAGAATTTAAGCGTAGAAGAAAGGTGTGGAGGAGTGGAGTGGAGACAACTTACGAAGTCAAGAGGCCATAGCCATGTCCTCTGAGTTGCCTGTAGTCTTTCCAGGAGGAGAGTTCAGAGCGCATGGGGTGCTGCCCCTCCTGCCTTAACACCTGCTCTATGAGCCCTGGCTCAGCAACATGCACTGTTAGGATGGGTCCAAAACTGGCCTTCCACATGGGCCCATAGCGCCGCACACTTTCCAACTGAAAACAGAAAAACAACATAATGTATAAACTTGTAAGGAAAAATACATGTTGTATACTTGTAATTAATTATTTGTTTGTATCATTTAATATATGTTCGAGATTATTATTGACGTATTTATTGATAAATAAATTAACGTCATTGAAGTAGGAACCCCAATCCACTGACTAACAAACAGCTCAAGGGATAAACTGTTGAGGTACGAAAATGGAAATAAGCCTTCAGGTTTAATGTATTTAAACCCCTCCTGATTTTATGTGTGGTTCTATAACAGAAGAACCTTATGTAATCTAAAAGTCCTTAAGTTTAAGCAATGTTATGTAACTAAATGCCACTAATCAATTAATCAATCAATATAACACATGCTGAATGTGGGGTTGGAGCTTTCCTTATCATTTCAGAGTACTTGTCTTTGGTTGATTATCACAGTGTAAGTAAAGCCTTGTGACATTGGTCATTGTACACAGTCTCTGGTGTACTTAATCTTGCGGTACAATAGAGGTTAATACGAGTTATATGCAATCCATGAACACTGGGAAATAAGGCATCCTCTGTGTGTCAGAACTTCGTGAAAGGGAAATATGATGAATTTGTTGTTGACAATTCCCATTTTACCTGCAGTTGGTGAAGGCGAGATAATCCCCGTTTGGCGAAGAGGTCCCATGCAAAGTGGCCGACCGAGGGTCCGGGCATCTCCTTTAAAGTCTTGACCGGGTTTGCATTAGTATTCTTTTTGCCGGCTGCAATCTCAGCCCACCTCTCCATACACTTTATCAGAGGAGACGCACTCCGACCGGACGCTTTCAGTGCTTGCTGCAGCATCTTCTTGGCTATTAGCATAGACTGATTGTCGGAGGCAAGTCTGTCGGATGTCGGTGCTCATCTTTCATAAAGACACAGTTTTTATAATGCACGTATCGTGATCATTGTACAAGTCTCACGAACCCCGTAGGCTAAAGTTGTACATTTTCATATTCTAGGCCAATCACAGCATTATCTTCAAGTAACCCCCGCCCCATGGTGAGTTTGGCGCGATGTAGGCGTGGACTATTTCGAAGGTGTGTCCAATCAGTTTGCTCAAGTAAGACCAACCCAAAAGAGCGCACGTGGAGAGTAAATAAGTTGCGAGTCTGTTGGCTGATAAACTGTTATATCAGATATGAATGAATGATAATTGATAACGCCAATACAATTTTTGTTTAATGTGTGCTACCAGTAAATATACCCTATTTTCAACAAAAGGTATTAATGTACAGCCATTTTTTACAATTTTCCTTTGCATAGGCCTGTACATTTGAGCGCATTTAGAACTATTGATGTGTGTCCTTTGACCATAAACCAGCATAAGAATTTGAGAAGTCAATTAAGAAATAGCAGTAGACCACTTTTGCTGAGTCGGCCTTCCTAGTCTTTGCTCGAGAGAGAAAATCCTGACCCAATTTATTTTCCTCAGTAGTATGGAACCTTTCCAAGGCGTCATGTGTGCGCAATGAAGTAATATTGTGTACTCGGAATCAGTGTGGATATTTGCTTCCATGTTTCATGTGGTAAACATAGACAACCTTAATTCTTAGATGTATCTGCTTTTCAGAGAATTTGCATCAAAAAAGACTATCCGAGAAGGCCTGCACAGATATGGCGTGTTGTTGCCTAAGAACTGATAGAGGGTTGTCAGAAAGTAGCTTTCAGGTCCTATTTCACCAATACGTTGTAAAAATAATATTAAAATACAGAGAATTGGGAGGAAGACGTGAATTGGCACATACAAATCATCACCAGATCAAAGGTCATCATGAACGGTTAACGTGTCTACCTTATTTTAACAGAACTTGAACTTGTTACTTGAACCAGCCGCACGATTTGGTTCCAGATGTAAGTTGCCTCCTGAGACCAAAATCAGCACAATTACACAATTAGTTGAAAGTATGTACTATTTATTTTCAGCAATGGAGGGTGGTAGGCCTACTTCTCAGCAACAAGTGTATTGAATTAAGAGGGTCATTAACATAATCAATGGATGAAATTTGGACTTCATGATTATGAATCTCCACAGACAAACATAATTTGTATTTTTCTGTATGACAGTGTATTAAGTCTCAGTTGACACACAAATTGGCAGTTCTATATACTCCAGAGTTCTATATACTTTATGGCACCCCTCCAATGCCAAGCCAGTGTTTACAAGCCTTGAACTAAGACAGACATTTATGAAACTGGAAGATAATTTGTCATATAGATGTCTGAAAAAGAGGGGTTAATAGTCCAACTGACAGCAAAGATTAAATAACCTTTCCGGAAAGAGGTGTTGATATGTACACAAGACCATCAACAATATTAAGCCAACGTCAATTGGTCACTTAATGTAGAACACTTAGTCATCATTAATTCTACAAGATAACAAGTGACCTCTGAAATGTTCCTTTTGAACATAAGCAGGCTCATAACAAGCCCTCTTCTCCTATCAAGAGATGATTTTGCTAAAAGTAGGTACGGAATACGGAAATGTCCAATAAATCATCTGTTGTGTTTACATGGAACAAAGTGTTGAATTCTGGTTATGTATTGGTATTAGCATTTGAGTACAAAAAGGAAAAATTGGATAAACATAAAAGGATTGTATTGCATACTCGTCCTTCATATTATCTAATGGTCATCCATCAATGCCCAGTTAGGATGGCGCACGATTATTAATGGACTATTGAATAAGAAATACAAATGATACATATTTCCAGTCTCCAACAGTATATGGGTCACACATATCTTGAGAGTCAACTATTGTTCATAAACACCTATTTTATATTGAACTTATTCTGCTTTCTGGACCACACATGAAGCTGACACCATCTGAACTTATGGCTCAATGACTAAATGGTCGACCAATTTAGCTTATTTGGTTCTGCGAGAGTGAAGGAGATTACCATTGATTATGAAAAACGTAATATGAAATCCCATCAAAGAATAGGACTCCTTGGGCGGCAGTGTGGTGCTCTGATGTGGCCCAGTTGGAGACCAATGGGGATAGCCTGAGATGTCTTTACCTGTTCTGCATTGGCATAGTGCCCATGCGTGGCTATTGCTCCCAGCTTTGTGTGTGAAAGTTCATTGGCACAGTCTTTTTTGCACTGGTAGGGGAGTGTATGTGTGTGTGCACACCTCTGTGTTCGTGTGTGTCGTATCAGTCTGAATGTCTTAGTGAGTATTTTTTTTTTATTCTCTAGTATCCTGGTGAGGAAGGGAGTGTTTATGGGATGGGGTCTATTCTGATGTCTGCCTTTGGCACATGAAGAGGCATGTTTGAAAAATCGAACCCCTGTAATTACTCTCTCCAAGCTTACAGAGACTGAACATGGTTCGGCCTCATCTTTAAATTGACAATATATATTTCAATTTTCAATGAGACTGACTCTGACTTTCCGTCAATCCAAAAAGCTATGTTGTTATTTTATTTAAATGTAAGTTTCCTCAATGTTGTGATTGAAAGAATGCAGAGGGGTGGTGGATTTTACTGTATTACCTGTAACCTTATTTTAAGTGGGCTGTAAAGTTACAGAAAAGTGGTGAGTGGTGTGTTTGTTGTGACACTGACTACAATAGTGAACAGCTGCATCTGTAAACAAGCAGGGAGGGAAACTCACCTTTGACCCCTTGTACATTTTGCATGTTCCAGACACAACAAACACCTTGGTCGAAAGAGGCATAATCAACTTAAGTAATCTCTATTTAGCATATTGGTGATTATTTGATCAACTGAGTCAGATACTAGGAGTTACCAATAGAGTAAGTCTGGGAATAATTCACTGTACTACTTACACGGACCACAGCTTGAAGATCAGTTCTACTATACAGTTCTCAAATTCTATCACATTTCTAAAGAATTTAAAAATACAATTTTACAAGCAAGAATAATAAGTGGAGGATGAACACCAATCTAAACAGTATACTGACTACAGCAATGAAAATAGCTGAGCTTTGTTGGGGCAGTCCAGCTGGGAACAGCAGGGAACAACATATCTCAATGTCATAGGCTGTTTAAATAGTGTTAGCTGTGTTCGTGTACACACACATGAACAAACACACACACGCTTGTACAGCTAGCTATATATGTGCTCAGGAGGACCCTGCTGGATGTTTGGCCACATGTGCATGGTGAATAATTGCATTTACCCAGAACTGACAGGAAATTAGAAATAAAACACTGCCTGCCGGCTGACTTCACATTCACAGAAGTGCAGATTGGGTTTTAGGAATGCTTGTGATATCAGCCAATGCTGGCTCTGAATAGCTCCAGGAAGACACACACAGCTGGGTGGATTCCATATCTACATTGCAGTATTGATCAGTCGAAAGGTCTACTGAGGCACCTGCTGTCCATAAGCAGCCCACCAGAGCCACTATGATCCATCTGCTTTCAATTTATGCTCATAAAGGGTGAGATACTTAAATGGGTTTCAAATTTATATCATTGCATTGATCACCTACCTGTACAATGTAAACATGCCAACTATTATGTATATAACCATATTTTAAAAGGATCTTGAGACAATTTTTGACAATAACCCTTACTTGACTCAAACACAACTCTTAGTTTTACTAGAGTTTAACACATTTTCTTTATTTAACATATTAGTCAGGGAAGAATTTAATGGGGTAATGAGACTTAACATAAAATCCTTTAAGGAGGTTTAGGGGATTTTTAGCCCTCTAATTGTTGTGAGTGAGAGGGGGAGAAGGAGGGGAAAAAGGGAGGAAAACAGAGAAAGACAGACGCTTTGGTAACATTATAAATTCCCGTCTTGACATTGGGATTCCACCATGAAGACATGTGCTGTCCTGTCCCCCTTACAGCTGCAGAGGGAACAGTTACATGTATGCTTTATTGTCCTTTTCCAAGGAAATGTGTTACAGTCTATATAGAGCCTCACACAGACACAACAACTACATAGATATAATGCACACAACATAATTACACATATTTATATATCTGGAGTACCTTTACATATGCCAGTCATCTAGATGTTTTGTTTAATGCTATGGCAAATGAAACAAACCCCCTTGCCATGGCATATCCGTTTCCAGGTCACGGTTCTGGGAAATTAAAATCTGTTATCCCACAATAAACTCCTCCCAGTGACAACACATCCAACCATGTAACCTACAATTTGATAATATACAGTTGAACATGATCATCCAGGCCATAGCAGATACTTATATTTACATATGCATTTGAGAAGAGAACTTGTCTTAATTTCAGACAATTACTATCAATTTCAGTTGCTCCTGTTCTATTGCAGCTCTTTCTGGATGTGGTGGCTCAACATCAGGTTTTAGAAAAAGTCATTGCATCTATTACAGTAATTTACATTTTAAGTAATTAAAATGAAAAGCGACTTGAGGCTTGGGTGGGAACCAGAGATTTATTAAATTTAATATAATCAGGATTGAGCATTGGTTAAATAGATAAGTGATTTATTTTAATTTCTGTGAAGAAAAATGTACAAATCAACTTTTAGCAGTAGAATTGCAACAAAAAAAAAAAAAGATTAAATCCCACAAATCCTAAAACAAATAAAAGTAATGACCACGTTGATGTCGAACAAGCTCCTGTTCATCAATGAAATATAATAAATGAAACAGAACGATGGGTTCTGAAAAAGATGTAGCTGGTCATCCATTTGCAGTGCTTGCATGGAAACCACTTGAGCCATGTTCAAGCTTATATAAAAATGTCCAGAACTAAAAAGATTCTGTGATACGCAGGAGTTTTTTTAGTTACAATCTTCTACCCTCCGGAAAACGGCAAGATAGTTCTTCCCCCCGTTTCTCTGTACCTTCTTGCCCTCTTCTGTGCACGTTCCCAGGCGACTAATAATGACATCACCAACCTGCAACACAACAGAAAATTGCAGGTTTAAACAGGTAAACATAAAACCAGCTGAATTGAATCTCCAGTGTTAAAGAATGTAAACAATCAATGGCCCTAGTCAACTTACCAGATCTTCATCAGGAACAAGTGTGAACAGCGGATGCTCAGAGAAGTGCTTCACCATCCAGAGGTGCACCTCCTCCACATCAGTATTGGTGTACACCAAACCCTGGGTGGACCACACAAAACACTGGGCCTCACATATATGCTGCATAGAACACCACCTATAACATGTGAGGTATATTACATTCATAACTCTTCTGCAACTTTGATATCTGACCACATATCTGGTTTGTGGCACAATGTGGAGCATGCCTACCCTTCTAAATAGGCTTTAAATGCAAAGACCTCAGGTATTCCATTAATCTTTATTTTTCATGCATCAACTTTGATGATGTGGCTGTAATATTGTGCATAAGTGCAAAGTCCTGTCCCCCAAAATGACAGGAATAACCTAATGAAAACCCAGAGCTTTATCACCTGTGTCATTGTAGTTTACTTTGGAGCGTAGACAGAGAGTATTATTAGAAGACTGATTTCTTGGAACCCTCTACCATGGCACAGATTTACACAATGGCAAAAGTTATCTCAGTGATGTAGCGTTTCAAAGTAGGCCAGGAGGAGGGGAAATATGGAAAAGGGGGTGTACATGACAGAATGTGCGTTTTCAGGGTGGGTCAATGTTTTAGTCTCAACTGCCGTAAAGGAAAATTATCTACACTGCTATCCACCCCCTTAGTGTAAATCAGTATCTGGCCTCATGTCAGATTGTCAGTGCTGTGTGTGCAGGTCTCTTTCACTCTCTCTCCAACATACACACAAACACGCACACACACACACACACACACACACACACACACACGGCTGGGGGCATATCAAAAACTCCAAACCACACACAAGCCTCCCATTGTTCTTCAAATATCCAGAGAACCATTTTAAATGTGCAGTGTACTTGCAGTAGGGTCCAAAAGTCTGAGACCACGAGTCAAGATACTTCTATTTTGCAATTTCCAATTTAATAAGATTTGTCTTGTTGAAAGTAGAAAGAATTGACATACTTTTTCTAATTTCTTCTTAATATTTAGTATGTCCCCCTTTTGCTTTAATGACAGAATTCACTTGAGTTGGCATGAACTTCAAGTTTGTGCATGAAAACCCAGCATGATTTGACAAAGTTCCAAAAAGTAGCTTTTGATGTCACAGAATCCTTGGCTTTCTCAGGCTTCAATTCCCCCATTAAATGTTCAATATGGTCTCAGACTTTTGGACCCTAATGTACGCAAAGACAAAATAGTTTCAATTTTAATTAGCCTTGCCTTATAAGTAACGCATTTACCCCCCCCCCCTCCCCCAAAGAGAAAGAGAAAAGAGGCAGGAACTTTTTGTGATGCAATTGTCTTGATGTTCTTTAGGCTTACTAGTGTTTTGCATTGTATAGTCTTTCCCCTGACGCTTTTATTGTGTAGCGTTCTGTATAGTAGGCTTCTACACAAACGACAACTACATTGTGTTGTGGAGTGTTTTTGTTCTTTTAAAGGACATATTTTTCACAAACAATATTCATAAGTGTAACGTATGAATCAACACAAGCTTTGTGCATGCACTAACTACACAAATAAACAAAAACAGCTAAATCTAGTGAAGCCAATTCTACAAATACTATGGGCTCCGTAAAAAAAAAAAAAATGTGTCAATGGCAGGAGTTATGCGTGTATATTTGACAGCCAAGGTAGCTAGACAGCTCCAGTGAATTATTTCTTTGGTCAGGCACACAAACCTGATACATCATGTTTAAGCGTTGCTAATGGATATGACAAACTAAGACTGATCCTCTTGCGCAACAATACTAATTCAACACCTGGCTTTAGGACCCACTAACGCCCCATGTATGTGCTATGCTCTTACCCCAACTCTCAGTGTGAAGGCATACTCTGCTAGTAGAGTGGGACTGATGATCCTCCACTTGTGCTTGGTCTTTTTGAAGTGAGGGTCAGGGAAGAGAAAGAACATCTTACTGAGCTGCAAGAGAGTGAAAACATTTTGACATTGAGATCAGACTATTGTATGGCAAGATAAGATCCATAAAATGCTTCCTTTCTTTACTCCATCTTCTAAATATGTATGCATCTCATCTTTGTTTTAAATGGTGATGATAATATAGCTGCAATTTATATTCAACTTGTGAACAGTCAGCACTATAATAGACCTCATAATACTTTGGTTTTAGTTGTTATGCAGCACTGGAATTTCCCTCTTACTGATTTTTTATTAAGATAAAGTCCCCCTTTGACTCCTGCTTCAACAAGCAGTATACAACTAGC
The DNA here is from genome assembly GCF_054491055.1 of Hypomesus nipponensis. Taxonomy (NCBI): domain Eukaryota; kingdom Metazoa; phylum Chordata; class Actinopteri; order Osmeriformes; family Osmeridae; genus Hypomesus; species Hypomesus nipponensis. The sequence goes on from NC_140369.1 coordinate 9,595,907, forward strand.
AGGTTCCACTAATATTAGTCTGGCTGCTATATTAAACCCATTGCAGTTACTTTTTATTAGTTTAAATAAATAATGTCACATAAAGAGGGGGGAGGTATAATCACTGGGGACTGCCACAGCCCTAGGGGGTTGGTACAAGGCCCCTGTCTTCGTGAGCTGGAAAAAACGTAATGTTTTAATTAGTGATCTCAGAGTTTTAAAAAGTACCAGAATTTTTTTGTTGAGGGAATAGAAAGTAGTTGACACTTACATCATGCAAGTGAGTGCACTACCATAGCTGAAGGGCTGCTATTTGTGTGCAAAAGTGTTGAGTATGTCAGTGTTTTTTCTTAGCAGTAAACCTTAACTTAAAATGGGTTAGACTGAATGACAGCATCACAATTTAACCTTTATATTCAAGCCAAGTGAATGTCTGTGAATCACACTAAGACAGCTGGAACTAAATTAATTGTCTGAAACCACTCACAAAAAAGTTGTATAAGAATATTACCCTTAAATGAACTGTAAATGTGTTTTTAGCAAGCTTTGAGTCAACAACACGGACTAACACCGTCTACTAGCATATATCATATGGTAATGACAGTCAAATGTATTCTCATTAAATAATTATTGCTTAATTCAGCTTCATTACAGATATCTAGACTCCAGAAGTCATTCAAGGTAACATTTACATTTAGTCATTTAGCAGACAGTCTTATCCAGAACGACTTACAGTAAGTACAGGGACATTCCCCCAGAGGCAAGTAGGGTAATGTGCTTTGCCCAAGGACACAATTTCATTTGGCACGTCCGGGAATCGAACCAGCAACCTTCTGATTAATAGCCCAATTCCTTAACCGCTCAGCCATCTGACCCTCAGTTTTAACCTATTTTTTTCTGATATCCTGGTACAGGGAACCACAATATAAGCTGATGCTTTATTTCATGCTACAGATTAATACAGCTAATTTGAAATGGATAAACTCTTCAAAGTTGGGCCCTAAATACTACATTTACCTATGGTTCTTGTGACACTGGAAATGTGGGTCAACATTATGAAACCCAAACTGTGGATTAAACAAATCTATTCATGATATAATGTAGCCTTGACCTAAATGAGCATCATGGTCTGGGGAAAGAATTACACCCAATTCTAACTTCAAGGTGTTAGTTAAGTTTACATCCTGCTGTTGACCCAGAACAATTTTGACCCCTAATGCTGAGCCAATACCCACAACTGCCAGTAGAAGCCAGTAGACATTGTAAAACTTTTATACACACCACATTCACTATACTAGTACAATTATTACAAGACACTCAAGGGATGATTCATATAATTTCTGTTCAATCCCTTGAACAGGCTACTATACTACGGTCAAGTATTACTGTACAATAAGAAGATAATGCCTAAAAATAGCAAAAGTTGTTATATAAATGTACTTTGTAATGATGCAAATGACACAAGAACCTACCTGACCCTTAGTGAAAAAGTTGGGAAGGTATTTCATGGCATTGCTACGCAAACAGGCTATGTTCTGGTAACTGTCTGGATGTGCTGCGCGCAGGGAGCGAATACGATCCTGCACGTAGTCTGACACTTTCACACGGATCTCAAGGCCAAGGATGAGTTGGTTAGGGAAGAGCGGTGATAACTCCACTGAGAGATAAAAAATAAAATAAAAAGTTGTATGTGTGGAACTGGGTGAGATAGAATAACCAACCACCAAATAAAAAAAGTTTTTTTTAACTCAGACTAAGATTTTTTGTACGTAAGTATGTTAACAAACACTTACCTAGCAGGCCACCATATCCGCAGCCAATGTCTACAAACTCTACTTGAGATGTCACATTTTCTGACGCGTTGCTGAAGAATTCAGGGTACAAACTGGACCAATCCATCTCATCTGGACTAACTGGACTGACACATAGAGATAGAACAAACAACTGTAAACGCAAAGATGATATAACAGTCTAAAATATTGCCCTCCTTATGTATTTGAAATAATTATTTGCTAAGCAAGTTGTAAGACATCATCGTATGGGCTTGCTTGTTAGCTACATCAGTGATTTTCTGACTGTTACTGTTGGACTACATTTTTTACTCTAGCCAGCTAGCCGTCTTCAACGAGCTTCACTTACTATTCAAATGTGTGGTCCGCCATTGGATTGGAGTGGGCTCGCTGCCTGTAGTAACGCTTCTGAGGCATGGACATGATTATATTGTAGCAAAAGGGTTTTTGAAAATAAATGTTACTGTGTTTAAAAATGTAATGCTACAGTCACAAACAAAGCCACGTTTATTTTAACAGTCGCATCATTTTAACGTCACTGGGATAAGTGGGCCCTGATTGGTTTATTCACTCCTTCATTTTATAGTCTACCACCAGGTGGCACTGCTTGGAGAATTGCGCAAAACTAATTGATACAGATCTTGTATGTTTTCATCGTTGATAAAGTCTTGAATGTAGTCGGGAGTCTCGTTCAACGAAAAAGTGCTACATCTATGTGGTGTAAAGAAGGCCTTTCATCAAGAGACTCAATCTCTTTTTAATGAGCTATTCCAAAACAAAAGGGTTATGTCGCCATCTGTTGGATTCACATAGGCACTGGGGTTCAGAATAAATCAAATCAAACTTTCGAAATAATCAATAGCTTACAATTCGTTACATTTTGTTAATAGTGAACTTACTTTATTCTTGACTTTGACTAAAATAATGTTAAAACTTTAATTAATTACCACGATCAGTCTAGTTTAAATACTTGTATTACTTAATGTAATAGTAATGGAACAGAAACGCGGCAAAAAAAAATAATGTTTTTTTAAAGGAGTCATGGAGTAACACAAACAATTAATGCAACACACCATGTCAGATATCTTTATTGCAGAGGATGAATTGTAATTTTGGAACCTTAATAATTTATATTATTTGTCATTCATATTTGATCGATTTATTGCACTTGTTTGCTTGTATATTTAAGGGACCTTCCTAGACAGCTTGTAGCTGGAAGTCAAGTGTAACGGACAGTGGATGACTGTCACAACAGGGAGTAGGGGTTGGGGAAAAGTAGATACAAGGCTGGATTTGAGAAGTGAAGTAAATGAGAAGGATTTCCATTTGCTGGCATGGGTTGTATATAAGAAAAAAAACTTGCAATTTTCTGATGCTAAAATGAAAATATGTAACAACATTAGCAATTTTTTCTTTAGAAAACAGAACAACATGAATAATGACAATGTTTTGTGTAATTCAGCTGTCAAGAGAAAGCCCTCCAGCTGTTTGAAGATGTTTCTTTTTTTGTCCAATGTCTCATTAATGTCTTTGTCCTACAGTGTCTGTAACCTCAGCACTGCGCTGCTTACCCCCCTTGTATCGACTAGGGGTTTCCGGAGCAGAAAGAAGAGGATGTTTGCGTCCATGCCCTTGTGTTAGTTCCCTCTCACTGCACCCTCTGAGACTCAGTTAGACACTAGAGCAGAGGGTGAGGCCAGAGGTCAAGAGTTGTCTCCTGTTCTTGGAGAAAGTTGCATGTGTCTAAGGGTAAGTTGCTGGCTGTTTTCCACTCCAACCCCCTGATGTCCCTTGCCATTCAGTCCCCGTCCCCCATGCAACCCAGTCTCATACAGTGGTCACCCTCATGACCACCTCCCGGTTGGTATTGGAGGTAATGCGTGGATCTGTGGGTCTCAGCTGACTGAGGATGTGAAGGATGGTGTAGCCACAGTGGTGGTTGAGAATAGTCCTAACGCGTTGGCCCGCTCGCCCTCCCCTCTCTGATCCGGATGAGCTATGGGGAGGGTTCCTCCCGCCACGCCCCCCACCTTTACTGCTGGAGCTGATGGGGTCTCCCAAGTCCTTGGCTTTCTCATAATTAAGAACTTTCCACTGCTGGTTTACTGCTTGCCAGCGTTTAAAGATCCGGTAAACAGATGATCCCTCATGGATTATGAGGCCTGGACAAAGGGACCAGACAGAAAAAGCGGGAGACAGAGAAAGAAGGAGAGAAAGAGATAGAGAAAAATGTATTATTCAGGCAAGTGAAATGAATAAAAAAAGAACAGTTTCATAGGTAGAAATAGAAGAGTTTTTGAGAGAGTGAAAAAAAAGTGTAAAAAAAAAGATAAAAGGGCAGAGAAAGAAAAGAGGTGAAAGTTAAATCTGCTCTGGAAAAAACACTTTATGTAGGCAGTCTACCCCTGCAGAAATGTGATAAATATTTAAAGAGTCTGGATTTACAAGTCCCTTCTGTTGCAGCGGTACACTTGCGAGGTTAAACATATCACACAGACTATGACCTTTACTACCAGACCTCACCGACAAAAACCAAACAAACCAAAATGACAAAAACAAATAAATTACTCATCTTGAGCTTCTTCCATAAAGCGAGTTCACCGAACAAGACTGTCGGTGAACTCACTCTATGGAACAGGCCCCTGGTCACAGATTTACTACTTCTGTTTTACACATAGACACACTATCACACACGCAAACACATGCATGCACACACACATTGCCAACTGTAATTAAAAACACACAAACACCAACAGTAGAGACCATGAACACCAATCACTATCAACCATCACCAATAGACTAAATAACAAGTGACTCCATAGTGCAAAAGTTCAGGTCAACAGCTAAACAATGCTTATATCTGGCTGGCCTCACAGTTACATCACATAGTCTTTGGTACGCTCTTATGCCACTACAGGATTATTGTAACAAAAGTCATAGTCCAAACTAACAACACTTACCTATGCACACAATGTCCATGAAGCCGTACATGCCATAGCAGATCTGGAAGAGCAGGTCTTGGCGCTGCCACTTGGCTGAGGGGCTCAGGGAGGACCACACAAGCCAGGAAATACTGGCAATGAGGAACAGAGACCCCAGGATGATGGCAGCAATCTGCACCTTCTCAATAACTGTCAGAGAAATGGCCTGCCACTGGATAGAGAGAGGGGAGGGGGAGAGAGTGAGAAAAACCAAACGTGATGTTCTTGACATCAACACAGACACACACAATTTACCTGCAGTGGGTTCTTGGTGCTGATGGCCAGGACCTGGTACTTGAAGTAGCACAGTTCACAGCTCCAGGAGCCTCTCTCGCTGATCCAGCGGATGAGGCAGGGCTGGTGGGTACAACGCACTGAGCCATCACAGCGACATGGGCTCAGCAACTCCCCCTACACAACATAAACAACAACAGGACTCAGAAACAGCAGACTGTTTTGTAAACATTTTGTACCATTGAAATTAACTGCGGAAACCATAGAGAGGTGGCCAACACCATTTTAGCAGGTGTCACATCATGTGCACATAAACAACCACAATGTCACGTCATTCCCACTGACTTGGGTCAGGGGTCAGGGTCAAGTGGCTTATCCCATCATATAGTGTTTAATTCCATCCCATCCAATGTTATTCACTATGATAAGGAAAGGTTGAAGGACAAGCATCTCTATAGTATAGTTTCTATGTATAAATTTCCCACAGTTCCAGACTATAACACAATCCCATATGGAGTACAGTGATTGTCCATACAGATGACTGACATTTATGATGGATACAGGTGTGTATATTAAGAAGACCATGAATGTCAGTTGATGGATAAAGGCTGTGATGTATTTCATGCATCACCCTACACAAGAAGGGCAATAAAGTAGACATAACAACTGGTATCCTACGACAGTAATACAAAAATTCACAGTAACAGTGTACATTGATATTTCGGTAGAACAATGGTAATTTGTTCTTAACTTTTGTTGACAATCTATAGATACTGATGAACAGTTTTAAACATATACCCTTCTCATAGTTTTTCTTCCATAGTCGTGTTTTTTTGTGTTTGAGGTCATGGGCCATGGCCTGTAGACAAATAAAATGCAGACAGAGAGCAGCAAATGTTGTGAGGATTACAGCTAGTAAATGTAGCGGAGATGATGAATGAAAGAGTGTATCAGAGCTGTGTGTAGCCTGTACAGTTTGTTTTTGGAAATGCCCGAATTACCACGGTGATAATGATTCTCCCCGTCTGCCCATTCTTGTTCCTGCTCTTTTCCAAATGCCTAAAGTGCAAATAAATTTATCTTTTCATCACTCGTTTCCCCCTCCCTTGCTGGGTTCTCATTCTACCTCTCTCTGTCTCTCTCTCTCTGTCTCTCTCTCTGTCTCTCTCTCTCTCTATCCCCCTTTACTTTACCAAGCGTGCTTTGTTGTGAGTTTTGTTAAAGCTCTCTCTGTCTTTGCAAAGTGTGTGTGTTTGTGTATATGTGTGAGTATGCATTTTGCACTGTGTGCTCAGATTCTAGATAGCCACAGGGCTGCTGTACAGAGGGAGAGTGTGGAGAGAGGCAGAGGGTGGGGGTAACAAAGGGAGGGGTGGCTGGTGAGTCAGCGCTCACGTCTCCCTGTCTGTTTGCTGGCGTGGCACGGCCATCTACAGATCCCATGGCTCATGTTGTTCAAGATAAACAGTTTACAATTAAATTTACTCTGGAAACACAAATTAGAAAGATAACAGATCCTGTATACGGGGTTATTTATTTCACCAAATAGCACATCCAGACTGCTGCTCATTTCATGGTAAAGCAAAACCTTTGTCATGTAGGTTTTAGAGTACACTATCCTATAGGTGAGCAGTTGTATACAAACACTTGCTGTAGGAGATCGAGTTAGATCCAGCACTTTTAAAATTTGGCCCCAGACAAAATGAGCATTTTATTTTTGACAAACAGCACTGTACCACCACAATGATCGACTTTTTATACTCAGTACTAAACTGTAAACTAAACCAGAACCTTACTCATAGGGAATGGTAATGGTGCATACACAATTTGCCCATGGCCTTCTGTTTGGAATCTGTCTTGGTAACCACATAGTTGAGTGGGTGTGAGACAAATATGTGATTACACATGGTGTCTTGTGCCAAGTGCCTCGTCACAGAACATTGTTACATCACTGGGCTTGAGAGGGTTGATGAATCAGATCAAGTGGACAGCTAGGTAACATCAATGTCTCTGAGTGTAATATTCTGGAGACCAGTGAACCAGGGATGGCATGAATGCCACTGTTAATCAAATATTACAATCCTGTCAATAAGCTCATGATACCAGTTGAACTTCATAAAAGTTTATAAAAGTCAAAGATATTAAGACGTGCTGTGAATATACATATCAACTGATGGTATCATAATAATTAGGGAATTATCAACCTATTCCGCAACAAGAAACAAGGCTATTATGTCTAAAAGTGGGATAGTGACGGAGAGAGAGAAATCAGACAGGACACAGACTGTCCATATGTCACTCCAAGGTTGACAGTGTCAGCGGGGCCTTAAAACCTTCCCTGGGACCCCGGAGGGCCTGCTGTCCGCCACAGGCTTAATGAGCATGAATATTTCATGGTCGCTGACAAGATGGTTAATTGTGTTTGTCGAGGTAAATGGCAAACACCAGGGATGCCAGGCCATCCCCGTTAAGACCCCTTAACCTGATGAATCAATTTAGAGAAGCAAAATATAAGAGCAAGGGAAACTATGTAAAAATATGTTTTAGGGGGAACTGTACACTTCAAAATACATCTGTTTATTTCTCCAAGGGATGTGTAAACTGAAATCTTGGTTTTAATGAAACAATATTTCTACACCACCATGAAAATATTGAGGCCCTGAATTTTAAAGGTGCTGGCATGACAATATCAAAGCAAAATCAAAGACAGTCACTACACTTGTTGACACAGTTAGAAATTGATATGGTAATTATCATCAATGCAGAGGTGTAACTACACAGATACAAATAAATCCTATGAATGCAAAATGACGGCTACGTGTTTACTTTTTAGTCATTAAATGTATCATTGTAAGCTTTATACCACTGTCACACTGAACCCCTTTCTGTCCAACTTTCTTAGCTGTACATATCCTTCCCACCCCAACACTTTGCCCCAGTTCTTATCATCTCAATATGATCTTATTCTCTCATTGGTCCATATTGGTCCAATTATTTAGGATACACTATCCACACATACACACAAACTCACACATACAAACACGTTCTGTACATACACTACTCATTTTATACACTTGCTCCATCCCAAACTACCTTACTCCCTCATTCCCTCCTTTTTCTACCTCCCTTCCTCCCTCACTCACTCACTCACTCACTCACTCACTCACTCACTTACTACCACTATCAACATTTGAGGCCATCATTCACAGGAATCAAGAAATTAGTTTGATTTAGACCCTTTGATTTGCATGTTGTCCATCATTTAGCATTGTGGTTAAGAGTATGTCTCCCCAGAGAAGCTGAAAGAATGTCAGATACTGCCTGCAGTCCAATGCCTTACACATCATCACTCGTGCAGAAAGCACAGAGCCACAGAATGTACACCTCACTGCTAATAAGAGAACAATTGGGTATTTTCAATAAGATTTTTAATACCATATCTGATTGACTTCTTATTTTAGAATGATCATATCTCACCTCACCACTTTCACTACTTTTGTATGACCCCCCAAAGCTCTTATACTTTCTGGTGACTGAATTAAAAAGGTGCCCCATAAAAGGACAATTAAATTTTTCTTAAGGATTATCCTTTCCATTGAAAGGTAAAATAAAAATAGACGGAAATCAGTGATAGTGTTCAGGAGCTCCAGCTTCACAGCTGTCTCTAGCTACAAGAGTCTACAGTGTTCTTCATTGCTCTTGTTCTTCTGGACAGCGAGTCCCCATGATGACAATCCTATAAATCAACTCTACGCAATGTTGTCATCTCTGTTCTATCATCCATGCCCACGTGTCTGCTTTCAAAGGACACAACCAAGCCTAATTAAAAGTGTTCAAGGGTTATGTCTCTTTAGATTCCCTCTGACGATCCCTATATCATTGGACATGGTGCAACAGAACATTTTCTAAAATACCACTCCCCATGCTTGGCAAATGGAACATCTGTGCTAAAAGTTGCACAAGTTTTTGTGTTAAATCTCCAGAATCACAAATAATCAATTGTCCTTTTCAGAACTAAAATCATCAACTTTACCTAAAGTCGTTCCCTCATACTCCATTGTTCATTTGACACAATTTGTATTGCGCACTCTTTCAAGGATGACATTTAGTGTTTACTGTCAAAGCATTTTCTCAGGAGCTCAGCTGTCACACTGCTGAGACTTATGGTAAGGAACAGATCAGATGCCCATCTTAATGCTTATGTTTGGACAATGCTGCCAAATTGAGTAAAAACACAAACTGGCACCCAGTTTACAGTAAACAAAAAGTGGGATATCAAGTTCAAACTAATACATCATCTCAATGTTTGTAAATGTTCATAATTTAGAGTGATGGATAACATTAAGTCTTCGTACAAAGGTAGAAAGTATTCTACATTCAGTAGCCTATACTCTTTGAACAACTTTGTAATAAACTAGAATCTGACCAATGTTCTTGATGTCAATAAAGCAAAACCCTATGAAACATGGGTCATGTCTGGGAGTTTAGATTACTTTTGTCAATATCCCCCTATTCCACCAGAGAACCTTAGAGGGTTCATCGTGTGTGTATTCATTTAACCTCAGATTCATGCAATGATCAAAAAAAAAATTAGGGGCTTAACGCAGGATGAATGAAACCCAAGTTCATCACAAAACCAATTGGACAGGGTCTTCTGAGCCAGCCTACCTGTTCAAGGCCCTGGAAGCAGATTCGGCACTGCGGTGAGCTCATGCCACTGTCCAAACTACTGGTGAGCGAAACGGCGTCAAGGCCCGCTTGGAGTTTCGCATCTTTCTCCTCAAATGCCAGGCTCCGAGGCCGAGGGTCGGTACCATAGTACTCCTCTTCATCATCACGGTTTGAGCAATCGAATGGAGGCCATCCACAGCCTCCCATACTAAGTCCTCGCATGCTTATTCGTCTGTCGGGGTCTGCGTCTGAATCGGTACTCCGTCTTGAGCCAGACCGCATCAAAACCAGAACTTTCAGTTCATTGAAAAACATACGGATCCGGTACTTAAACATTCTGAACTAAATAGGCAACATTCGGCTTCGTGAAATAGAACGCATGGAGTTGAATGAATCAATTACTTGGCACATATCCAAAACGACTGTAATATTTCTATTATCATTATGCTAATGTGGCTATAAGTGAATTATTTTGCGATTCATAAGCCTAAGACCCAGTGCTATTTGGTTCAAGCTATTGATATCAAAACAAAATATCAGAGGTGTCCATAAAAAACATGGCTGTGCATCTCAAATTCCGGTCATTAGATATCTAAATATCTTAGCCTTTTGTAAAAAGAGCTCACTCGAGTTACAATTTATCTGGTTACACCATGTGTATTAGGTACAGACAATGCGGAAGTTTTTTCATGGTTGGCAGGCTCTTTCTGTCAGAATCCAATGCAAGCTTGAACTAAAAATAAGATTAAACTCCAGAGGTTCAGATAAAGCAACAAACATAATTAGTTGCTATTAATGTCCAACTGATTGGTCAAATGCACATTTTGTATCTTGTAATGTCACAATTATGGCACAGCAGCAATCCTTGCATGAAGCTGTCCAAGGTTCGCAGCGAAAATGTTGTAGCCTATTCTATTTTGATAGGGAGTGGGGCGCCGTTGGAGTTTTAGGGGTGATATAAAATATTATCAAAAACAGGTGTCGACATAACATCAGAAAATCCACCGAGGCATGTTTGGGTTGCTCGCACGTGATGTATCCAAAAAGGACGAGTGTAGTCTTTTGTTTGTCCCTCAGTGGCATGCTAGCCTGCCATCAGATCACCAGTCACCTATTTTTCCGTATTTATTCTGGCTGATAGATAGCGAATACGTCCCACACTGTTCCTCCTCCACTCAAGTCCGTAAGCCACTTTACAATCCAACGTGTTCGCATTTTAGGCCCACACAGCATCATACAAGACAGAAATCTGTAGAAAAACCCATATCCATTTGGCATTGAATTTCCATGCTGTTTTTTTTCATTTTCCTGCAACCATTCCTGCACAACACACCAGGACGAATGAAGATGTCAGGGAAGAATCCCGAACAGACGAATTAAACAAACCGATTACATCGCCGCCCTCGTTAACTTTCAGATAGGCCTATCAATTATCTATTTATGAATGATAACTAGTCATTCAGTTCTTTCAATAACAACCCAACGTTATTTTACAGATTATCTATGTAATTCGACTGTAATATTTCTTTACATACTATTTCGAGGTAGGGCAAAAGTAATATCCTGTCGATAGAAAACATGCTATTTAAAATGCAGACGTGTTCATATGTCGCTGTCCTCTCGTTTTCTTAAACATGTTCCATCTTCTCTATGGGTGATGGGGAGAGATCCACCGTTCTGCTGCGCATTGGCAGAAGCCGCGCTGTCCGAGGTGCTGATTTCCATGTGACGTTGCAGCCACGTGCCATTAGGAGTATCCCGGGAAATCTAAACGCTGCTCTCGGTGTCTACAAACATTTAGGCAGCCCTCTTGGACGGTTGATCATCCACGAGTTTGACTGCAGTAAGGAATAGCCTCTATCCTCCGAGCTATGGACAGAGCATTCCCGTCCAGCCAAACTAAGACGAAAGATGAGAAGAAACTATTATTGCACCCTTAGCCAACAAGTCAATTATAATGTATTTATCATTAACCTGCAAACCTCTAAACAAACATTGATTAAAAATCAAATATAGGCTTCAATTTAAAAACGAATTGTGGTGTGTCTCTGTGGCTTGCCTTGATAAATCAAATGCAAACCTAATATGCAGTCTAATCCAGATGCAAGGGGCGGTGACCAACCAGTCTGATTTGTAATATGGGCAAAGCAACAATTAGATTATACAGATGTATGATCTGTTTTCTGTTAGCCCCAAAAGTTGGGGCTTTTTAAGCGGTGGCCAGCTGTGGGTCATCCTATTTGGGCGCTTTCCGTGGTGCTGAAAAGAAAACTATAAACATAGAACGTACTCCACTCGCCAGTGGGTCTTCTAGGTTTAATCAAGTCGTAGTCTCTTCATCCAATATAGCAGGTTGACTTTGCCTCCCCCCCCAAACACGCAGAACACACACAAACATAGTGGCCACACCATTTTGGCTGAGCACAATCTGTCTACCCAGTCAGCCACGTGACCCACACTACATGCACACAGATTGTGCTGGCAGACAGAGTTCTTAAAGTATGAAGAGAACTCTCCAAATTCTTCTCCAGCTGTATTGCTTGAAAAATAATAAAAAATAATGATATTGAACAGAGTTCTCTTTTCATGAGGTCTTTTGAGTCATGTTTTTGGATAATGTTGATCTTTTAAACTATGTTATGCATGGAAGCAGCAAGAGGACACCAATAAATCACAGATGGTATCTTTCCCCACACTTAATCTTTAAGCAAGCCAGAAATACAATATTATCTTTCTTTTTTAGACAGACATCTTAGTATATTTTATATATATATATATATATATATATATATATATTTGCTCTCCACTCTACTGGCTATGGCTGGTCGGCTGCTTAGAACTTGCTATCTGTACTGGTGGACAGATGGTCATCCAACTCAATGCTGCAACCAATGCCATACCTAGTCATTCTGAGAGAAATATTTCCTGGCATATGGGACTACATGGCGAGGAGTGTCCTGGCAGAGGGCCTTCTGGAGGGCTATAGCTGACAGGATGGGGCCCTGAATTTTCCCAGTAGTATCCAAATTCAACATGGTGCTGAAAACTGTCTCAAGAATCTAGAGCTTTGAAACACCTTTATCAGGCTTTGGCTGTCTATTTGAATTTGTCAGTCCGACAAAAGTAAAAGTCTGCTCAATTTAACCTTTTTTATAGTAAAAGTGCTCCACATGAAATAAGTATGCAAGGTTCCATTTAAAACAATCACCTAGGGTTCAGTTAATTTCAGGTTGATACAGATGATTATATAGAACAATATAGTGTATTCTTGTTTTCTAACAAACATTTTGCACACCCTCTAATCTAACTTGTTACAACTTGCTTTGAAGTATTTAGTGGGCACTATTTATGACACATCATATATGCTAGTGCTAAATGTAGGATCACAAGAATACAATTCAAGATGCAAGGTTATAGCATTGTCTGGGACACTTCGGCTTTTCATTTTCCTCCTTTTATGTCTGTTATTGTAATGTATAATCATTAAATATTCGGTGTGTGTTATGGGCAAATTCAGGCACAAGTTTTTCAAATGATCACCACTTGTTGACAGTTGAATCATTTCACTTCTGTGACGGGCCATTTAAGAAATATTTTAGACTGTTGTTACACAAACATACATAAAACACATAGCTTACATATTCACATGTGAAACCTTCACACACATCAAAACTAGTGAAAACTAACATATACATATGTGAAACGCTTGTGATTCATATGTGTTAGTTTAACAACAGACTGAAGTATATCCAAAAGGGCCCCTTATCAACTACTCTCCGTGAAAACATTGTATGCGTTGACGCACAAAAGCTTACGATGCCCTCTAGTGGAAACAAATGTCAAGGCCTCCTGAAGTTGGATCAATAACAAGGTATGGTGTACGACCTCCATGATATTATTGTGTCATGAGAAGAAACAGACACACAGAAACACATATGGCTTACTTTACTTTCAATATGAACAAGATGATGTCAAATTAGTTGAAACAACTAATGGGTTTCTAATAGGCCTATTTTGAATATATATATATATATATATATATATATATATATAAATAAACGAAATGTGAAATTTATTACAAATTACTAAGTGCATTGGAAGTAAATCGGCAATCCTTTCTGCTCACTCAAAACTGACTGCTTTGGAATGCAGTGAGTTTCTCTCGACAAACCAGAATTGTGCATGAGCCTAGCAACAGCAGTTGTCCTCCAATCGGAGTACTGGAGACGACTGGGAGGTGTTTTCGTGTCCTGTCATCACACCGCCAGAGAAAAATTACATTGCATTCTCTCTAGACCAGAAGTAAAGCGGGTGCACAACTGTTTTTTCCGTATTAGCCAACGTTTTGGAATTGCTATGATGTTTAGTCAATTAAATTAGGTTTATCATGGGGCACTTATTTAAGTACATGTTAGAAACTCTTATACAATGTTTTACAAACACACCCGCCTATTAAACAGATGTAACGTTATAAGGCAATCACCAAGATGACAGGCTACTGGGAAAGGGTAGCTTACCGCTGTAGCCCAGAGCCATATAAAAAGTGTTGCGACACTCCATAGACTCCCATTGTTATCGAAGAATGCGGAAGTAAAACGTGTCACATGCGACCTATAGTTCCAAACAACGTATTTTCCACCGTTCAACCCCATTCATTTTCAAAAAAAATTCATATTTCTACCACCACATATCAATTGTTATTCATAGTATTTTATATAGCCAGCTTTAGATAAAGTTTTGTCATAAGATTATAGTTTATGTGATTCTAAATGCTGTTAGAGCTAGAGGTTTATAGTAGGGTGACCAGAAGCATGACCCTGAAAAGGAGGACACTTGGGTCCAAAAAGGAAGACAAAGGGTCAAAAAGGAGGACAATCCCAACATGTCTTTGACTGGGGGGATGGGGGCCATTAGTATGAAATGGAGACATCGTTTCCCAAACAGGGGTACGCAAAGTGGTTCAGGGGGTACGCGGGGTGAACATTTGATTTGCGTTTTCAAAGTGAAAAAAATAAATACAAAATTCTAACTGCTGTCTGCCGCGGATATGGTTGGGGCAATGCTGAGGTCATACAAAAAAAGGCTATACAAACAATGCCTTCATCAAACAACACCTGGTTGTGTTGCTAATAAAACTCTGTTTGATCTAAACCTCCATCCGAGTCCTGAAATCCCTGACAATTTCACAGTTTCAAGTGTTATAGGCTGTGTATGTGCACGGGGGGAGGGGGCGGCGGCGGCGGTTACAAACAAGAAGAAAAAAACGGGGGGGGTGTAGATGGAGATTGAATGTCTGAAGGGGGACGGGACTGTACAAAGTTTGGGATCCACTGAATTAAGACAATAATATTAAGTCCACAGTCTAAACTAGTGGCGTTGTTAGAGATCAAATTGTACTGGGGCACAGGCCCCTATTCATATCCCTTTTTTTTCTTCCAAGCGTGTTGCACACAAAACACTACTAGGGTACAGAAACTCCCCTTGCTCATTAACCCACTATACAACAGTTCAGGGATGCAAGTTTGATATCAGCTTTGGCAGGGACATCTCTAGTTAACGCAAGCACACACATTTTTTTTTGTAAAAATAAGAAGATCGGTAGGCCTATCATTTAGAAACTTTAGTTTTTCTTTAGTTTTGTAATGTTTTCTTAACCTACCTCAATTCTGACTTGTGTGCCGAGTCCAACACCTGGACTTCTGTGTGCGGGCTGAAGTGGCTATTTGGCAAGCTCAGAAGAGCACGCATAGGTTTGTTTTTTCGGTTAAACTGCTTAAATTTTACAAGCGTTGATTGGGATACTACGTTTATTTTTTCCGGGATTATCAACCTAAATAATGCACTGACTAATAAAGTAAATTGTTAAAACTTAAACTTTAGATTTTATTGGGGCACAACAAATTTATACTGGGGTACATGCCCCAGTAAAAAGGGTCTAACGACGCCCCTGATCTAAACTGCAGTCTAAACCCCTGTAACAGTGGTGATGTTGCACAGCATGAAATAATTTGGTCAGCTCAGCAAAAAAAGAGCAAAAAAGGATGTTAAGGAAGAGTGCTCGGTAGAACCAGCATTATCCTTGTGCTCTTCTGTGCGGCACAAGCCGCTCTAAAGTCCCTTTCCTCCTACTACTTCATGTCTATATCAATGCGACAGAGCTTACAGAAGGCATGATATTGATATGTGCTGCCCTTAGTGGCAAGGGGAGTTCTGAACTCCACGTAGGTTTGAAGGAGGTCTTTCTTTTTGGAACGCAACAGCGGTACGGACAGAGGGATGGAAAACCGGACTGTCCGGACGAAATCTGGACGTCTGGTCGTCACCTTAGTTTATAGTCTGTCAAATTCGTTTCTAATTATTGCTGTTCGTTGGCATACAAAGTTAGTCTTCTCTTATTGGCCAAGTTAGTACATCTGATTAGAGATAGCAACAATGAATTGCAGATTAAGGGGTCAACTATCATCCAGCTAGCTCTCAACGCTCGGCAGGAATCGCAGGTCCACTCACTAAAAACAAACTTGACCCTATCACTGGACATATTGTATAGTAAAATGTTTTATTGAATGCAATTGGTTGCCTTGTATATTCTGTTCTATTTACAAAACTCCTTGTCTTAAATTGAGCAGTTGCTGGTGTGATTGCGATCTACATTAGATTCAACTTGCATCAAGTAGCCTACTACAAATATAAATGTTGTTAAAGTTGTCAATTGTAAGTGGGCTGATGAATAAAACAAGAATAAAAGTGTTTAACAAGTACCATTTCAGGGCTCGACATTAAGGCTTGTCCGCTTATCCAGGACAAGTGGATTTTTTTGTAGGGAAAGTGGAAGAGAAATGTACTTGTCCCACTGTTAGCTAAACCTCAAACAAAGTAAAATGCCATGTTACTCAACGTTATGTGTCACTCATTACGTCTATTTAACCCATTTTAAAGTAGCTAGCTAGCTAGCTAGTTTTTTTCCTCTGTTTCAGTGAATTTGATAATTTAATCTCGGTGAATTCTGCACCAAAAAGGTAGAGAAGGGCAGCATTTAAGAGAGACAGCAATTCCCCATTGATCTGTCGCATCCGCATTTTGATCTGGGTCACAAAAGTCTTGAAATTTGAGAGTGAGAATGCGCACAATCTAATGCCTGGGACTCACTGCCTGCATTTAGCTACGATCTGCCTGGAAGTGGCGCCTTTTTTCTTTCGGCGCCCATGTTATCAAATGGGACAGACCACACTGGCTGCGATTGCCTGCAATCTGCAGCGATCATTTCGGCAGCTGGTCAAAAAAATTCGCATGAACCTTGATGAAAACAAATGAAAATAAACAGATCGATAAAGTTAGCATGCCCGTATTTGTTTAGTTTGTTTGAGAGAAAGTTGTCACGCGTTGCACAAAACACTCACGCGTGCAGGTATAGCCTACCTAGAAAGAACCCCCAAGTCGAATTTCTAAAATCAGCGAGAAATTCAAGGAGATGGACAAAATCAAATTAATTCTCGAAGTTGAAAAGCACAGGGAGTTGTATGACCCTAGCAACAATTTTACAAGGACAACGTAGGCTATAAATCAATGCTGTGATATAGCCAATGTCATGTTTATGATGTCAGTGAAAAAGGAAAGCTCAGAGCAGCTGAAAGGCTTGGTGAACGGTGCGGAGAAATCCGCGTCTGGCATGAACAGCTTTTGCTCAGTCGTAGCCGATCGTGGCGCTTCGCGTCGCGTCCAGGCGTTTCGCAGCCAGTGTGTCCCTTTCGTTACGCCTTTTTAATATGTCTCTGGCTCCGCCTATAGACAGGAAGCGAATCCGTTTCACCCAAAAGATTTGGCAGTGTTAAAAAAAGTGAAGGCCGAAGTTAATCTAACAGTTTATTGAAGACCAATACAACTGTTCACTCGAATACTTAAAGACCAATGCGCGACTGACAACGCATGTGTTTCCATACGAGTAGGTACAATTTAATGCTTCTTAATGCTTTTATAACACAGGAGAGCTACATTTTACTTGGCTGCTATTTGGCCAGAAAACAACAAACGTGGTAAGTTGTTCTAACAAGCTACCATTATCACTCCAGAGTAGTTTAATAGCTTTACCAAGCAGAGGACGTTTCCTTAATGGTTTGTGTTTAATAGTTTCTTGCTTTATTTTGAAATTGTGTAAAATTACGTTTATAATAAGGAAGCACATAAGCAAATAAGGTTAACAATACAAACTAAACTTGATATGCACAATTGCTGCTCGTTTTTGCCACGTTGGTGGGTTTACTTGAGGTGTAGTCATTTTATCCACCGTCTTCGTTAAGATTAATAAACAAAGAAAGCGCTATGAACTATGGACAACACCACGTGTTGAGGCTTCTACGTCCCAATACCACGAGCTCTCTTCCTCAATGTCTTGCCGTGTTGCAAAGTAATGGGTTTGGTAATCGTCTTGAAATTTTGAAAAAAATATGAATTAGGCCTCATTCGTCTTTAAGTGCAAGGCGAAATAAAATTGTGCAAATAAATACTATTAATTATGTATCCGAATTCAAACACAACTGTCCATTTTCGATGCATCTAACCTTATATATCTACCATGTTTGCAGGCAGGCAGTGGTTGACCTCAGGAATGTCCTGTTGACCAAACCCTTGTTTCAGTGGGCATCAGGTAAGAACAGAAAGCACACACCCACACATTTCATTTGTATGTATTTTTGTAAGGTGTCAGTACATCTGTCTTGTTTCTGTCTCCCTGCTCTAAACTGCAAGTCAGTAAGTTTGCCAGGCGATGGCCCAGGGCAGTAGGGTCCAGTATGAGCCTGTGGCTGAGATAGGTGGAGGGGCTTATGGGACGGTGTATAAGGCTCGGGACATGGCCAGTGGCCAGTTTGTAGCTTTGAAAAGTGTGCGTGTCCAGACGGATCAAGATGGCCTCCCTATCTCTACTGTCCGAGAAGTGGCTCTGCTTAAGAGATTGGAACAGTTTGACCATCCCAACGTGGTCAAGTAAGACTTTTATATGTTTTTATGTTTCTAATGCAAAGAATGAACTTGCACGCGTCCTCCCAAATCTCTAGTTTTAATAAAACAATTTTTAAGCTGGTTAGCGTGTATTTACAAAGTGAGAACACTGATAAAGAACTTAGAACACCTCTACATAACACGATTTATTTTAAATACAGCCAGAGAAGATTTTTTGAAATAATTTGTGAATGTACCTTTACTAACACAAATCGTGTGCAGGACTATGCACAAAGACTGACTTGTCTCATGAAGTACATTAGTATTATTAGGCTATGCCTTCCTTTGAGAAAAAATGGAATGAGAATGTGTTGTTTTTCTGTGCTCCCCAGGCTTATGGATGTGTGTGCCACCCTGAGGACAGACCAGGAAACTAAAGTAACACTGGTGTTTGAGCATGTGGACCAGGATCTCAAGACCTATCTAGAGAAGGCCCCGGCCCCAGGACTATCCCCCTGCCGCATCAGAGTAAGAATCTAAATGACATAAATAGCTTCATTTTATGCATTCTGGTCAGTATAATTGTCACACACATAGGACTTTCTAGGACATATGTGCATCTGGACATTACCATAATGTGGACAGAGCCTGGTGCACAGGTTAAATGTGTGCTCTGTATGTGCTAGGACCTTATGCGCCAGTTATTGTGTGGCCTGGCATTCCTCCACTCGAACCGTGTAGTGCACAGGGACCTGAAGCCAGAGAACATTCTGGTTACCAGCAGAGGCCAGGTGAAGCTGGCTGACTTCGGATTGGCTAGGATCTACAGCTGCCACATGGCCCTCACCCCTGTGGTAAGAAAACACACGCACACAAACAAACACGTGCAAACATACACAAACCTTTCACTGTGTTTCAGGTGGTGACCTTGTGGTACCGGCCTCCAGAGGTCTTGCTCCAGTCCACCTACGCCACGCCTGTGGACATCTGGAGCACTGGCTGCATCTTTGCAGAGATGTTCCGGCGCAAGTGAGTTAGCACACCTAGTAATGGTCATTCAAATTAAAATCCAAGTGATTTGTACAAAAGATTGACTCAGATTTCCTGAAATGTAAAGGTTTCAAATGTTTTCCTGCAGTCCATCTGCTGCCTGGTGGTGATATTGCATTTTTCACAGTACTGTTGCTGTTATGGGGCAGATGAATTATTCTCTTATCATTATGGCACCAAACTAAAGATCACACCAGTGCACACAAAGGAGGGTCAGACAAAGCCCACACAATCTAGCACAGACATGAGCAAAGGTCAGCAGGAACAAAAAAGACTTGGACTTCTTGGGCTGTAATAGTAATTTATTTGCAGCTCCACATATATTAATGTTTGTTTAAACTTTATTGTTCAGGCCTTTGTTTTGTGGAGAATCAGAAGTGGACCAACTGGGAAAGATTTTTGAGTGAGTGTTACATACATCCTTACAATTGCTCCAGTTAATTGTGGTTGAATGTGCTTGGGGAGTTTTGACAGACATTGACATTTGACTGATGGATGTTCTTTTTTAGGGTAATTGGCTTACCATTGGAGGAAGATTGGCCTGCTGAGGTCACACTCTCGCGAAATAATTTCAGTCCTGTCAGCCTCCGACCAATTACACATTATGTTCCAGAGATCAATAACCAAGGGGCAGAACTTCTGCAGGTAAGACTTCTGGTTTCGGTGTATACATTAAACAATGTATTTGTTGGTTTAATATTGTCATGCCCTCAAAGGTTACTCTTGGAATAGTACATGTTCTGCAACGTTATAAAGCATTGAAAAGAGATTTGCTAAACCAATTATTTTTTGTCTCTTAGGAAATGCTAACCTTTGACCCCTTGAGAAGAATCTCTGCATTGACTGCTTTAGATCACAAGTATTTCTTGGAAGAGGAGACAGAGACTTAGGTAAAGAGTTGAGATGAGATGAATGTCACTATGCCAATGTGCTAGTGTCGCCCTGACGTCCCTACATGTTCCTTGTCACTCACACAGTGCATTTCAGACTATTGTTTGTTTGGTCAATGTAACTAGTACCACACACCTCTATGGACTGATGGATCCCTCACTGAAGTCTTAAAGAGGGATATGAAACTGAAGGATGCTCAAGCTTCCCTTTCATTCCCTAGATGAAATGTTTGTTGAAGCACCACCTCAACCTGGACTGATAGCCAGTGTAATTGTTCCAGTTATCTATAAGCTCATTATGTTTTTGATGCAAACATAAGTACACATCCGCTAACTGGCAATTGTTAAACAGGTTACAGGGCCAAAGAATGTTATCTTTCAAGTATTTCTATTTCATTCCATGAAAAACCATGCATTTTACCAGTGCTACAAGAATAAATACATGCTGCTCAAGTAATAAATAGACTGCATTTATTCAACAGCAAGAATGTATAGATGTTGTCTTGTTTTTATATTTTTTCAGAGGGACAAGTGTGGAAGAAATTTAGATTTCCTGTCTCTTCGCTCTGAAGGCCGGAGGACCATCTTTTATAGGGCACAAGAATGTAAACATAGATAGTGACAGTCAGGCAGTAATGACGGTACAACAGTCTCAGAGAAAGAGATTCACAGCTCACAATACATGACCACTCAAACTACAGAGTTCATAGTTGGAGCTCTCCTTGTAGTCATGACAAGGACCATTTAGCCAGTACTTTCTCCTGATCTCAAACATCTATTAACCCTGACACATAGACACAATCTACTCTTATTAATAGCAAGCTTAAGAACATACTAACTAGTATCCAATGACTAGTTCTCTTGATTAGTGAATAATGTAAGCACACGGGAAATCTAAATTTCTTCCACACATGTTACTGAACACACAAAAGTCTGCAATCAGTATTTTAATAGCAAATTAGTACCTTAAAATAATACAATAGGTGCAGAAGGTAAATAAATCATCAGTAGATTTTAAAGGCAGACAAAAGCAGATGAATAAACACAGGTAATATTTACAGGATGCACAGACATGCCATGCATGCCGGAGCACAAAGAGAAGCAAGTACAAAGGAAGAAACATTGATAACATGTTAATTGGACCCTTGACAATTATTACTATTTTATTATATAAATAAAATCTTGTGGCAATATAAAACATCTTGGAAAATAACATTTTGTTGAATCAATTACACAGGGACACGAGGAGATGGATACAAGTAAAACATGATAAATACATTGTGTTTGCAGATGGAAGTTTCTTAAGTATTTCCAAATGTTCTAGAAATGCAAGTAAGTACCTTTCCACTGGTTGGCAGGGAAAGCAACAAACTTAATATTTAACTTTTCCTTTGGTTGCCAAGTATTCAGAAACATACCATCTATCTTCCCATTAATTTAGTTACATACTATTTTAAGCACTACAATGAATGTTCAATATTTGTGAATTACAGATCTCACATTGTCTACTTAATTAGTGATAAGGATTAAAGATGTATGCAATTTATTCCACACTGCAGTTGGGAGATACTTGACCACTCTTTTGAGCATAGCTTTTCTGTAGCATCACTAGCAATCCTTTTCTGTAACACCCCATTTGCATGAAACCCCCAACTTTTAAACCGTATGAGTTACAATTTTGGGGGGGAGATCATTTAAAACCACTTATGAAGGCCTCATGATTTAACACGCATGGCCAAACACTTCCAATTGCTTCCATGTTAAGATATTTGAAGTTGGCACTATTTGTGTACCATCAACACAAAAAACTGTTTAACCCTCTTGACATGATGTATACAGCTGTAACTGTAACCAAATAGTATCATTAATTTCCAATTCAGTATTAAGTCCTTTTGATGTGGGCACAAAGCATCCCTTTTAATTGCAAAGGTGGCATCATTTTTTTTTAAAGCCCCATTTTAGTACAGTATATAGTATAGCCCATATTCAAATACCTATCAACTCCAGGGGTTGTTTCACAGGACCAGGTTGTTGAGACAAATATGGTGATTATTGTTACTGAACTGAAGAGCATTTTTCACAGAGAGGTCCAAAGCCTGGTACCATAATTAAAATAAGGACAAAAGATGTCTACAATCAGCTTTTTTTGGCAGTGTTTGAATCTGCAGAACGATACTGCAAAAGATGTGTGGGTTAGAAGGAAAAAATATTGTACTTATTAGTCAGTTCGTGGGCACAGTCTAAATATACTGTAGTACATTTAACCCCCTTCAACTTAATATACATAGATTGTTTTTGCAGATAAAATATAGTCATGGCATGACAGATGCTAGCAGGGACAGTCTACTCACGTAAAGGCCAAAAGTAGTTGGGGTCTCTACAAACTATTTAAATTAAGTATGAACCAAGGGCATCACTGCATACCATACACAGTACTAATGACTAGATCAGTACTCGACAATGTGCATGTGTGTTACATGTAGACAAACTAGTAGTGAATACCCACAATGTATATCCTTACTACAATGTATATCCTTACGACAATGTCGTTAACTTTGTGTTCAACAAGTATTCGTTAAGGAATTGCAAGATTCATCCTCATTCTGTGTAAAAGTCTCATTTTAAAATGTTGACATGTGTGTACATACTGTCAGTGTACATATGTGTTTCCAATGAGTGCATTATTTGGCATGGTTTGTATTTGTAGTTCCTCTTTGGTCTCTCTTCCTATAGAAATGCACTGGGGTTTGCTGTTGGATCCTTCTGATTTCTGTAACGTGCGGCCAGCCACACACCCAAGATCTGAAACATGAAAAAGGCCAAGTGTGATAGGTTAGCACACTGGTGATTTATTATAAAGGGGAGCTACATGTCAGTATTTGTTTTTGGAAGGTCATAACAACTGGGGATTCAAGCATTGTTTAGTATATAGCTGCATCTCTAACACAAGTTCCTGGAACTTGTACACCCCAGAACTACATTTCAAGGAAGTAGGAGGTTACATTAACACATTGTTAGCCATGTTTCCACCACAGGAACTTTCTTCCCAAAATTTGGCAAATTAGTCCATTGATGTTTGCACCATACACAACCATCCAGGCAACCAAACCACTTGCTGGTCCGCCGGCTACAGCGACTTCTATCATTATGGTCCTTGATTTTTTTTTTACGATTTACTCAATTCAGACCCAGGTTCCTGCGTTGGAAACACAGTGAGTTTAGGGGGAAGCTTGGGAGAGTTAAAACTGACCTCTGAAAAGCTGAAGAAGAGTCCCACTCCTCCCAGGATCCTCAGAGCCTGTGAGGAGTGCTGCAGCATCATGTCTCCACAGGTATAACAATGAGCTGCACTCTTACAGTCCTACAGCCACACGGAGGCAGAGAAGGAAGTTTGTGAGAACACTTCACATTGTCTTCAGTATTTCTGTACTTCTGACAGCTGCTGTCATTATTGATGTGTTGCCATTGCTATTTTTGGAGGAAAAATATCATATTGATCATATTCACCGCATTGCATAACTGCACATCCATAGCAAACTGCTCTTGGTTAGCAGTTGTGTTCAGCAGTCCACAGCAGTTCAGCTTGGTCTCCAAATCCAAACGTGTGTCTTTGCTCATCAGCCCCCATGAAGTGTTCAACAGCTTCACCTATGTTTGCAAACACATCGGTAAGATTATAAATACAAATTTCCAGGGATGGAAATACAAAGCCACCCAGAAATTGAATAATATTTTGCACCGATAACTGAATATACACATACCTGCTGCTCAAGATTAATAGCTAGGCAGGAGCAGGACACTCCAAACTGAAAGATGAAGACTAGGAACAGAATCACCATGTACTAAAGAGGGAATAGTCAAGGAGCTGTAGCTCGTTCAGTCCGATAGACTTTCTAATTGAACCTAGGGCACACAAATCCTTAAAAAATATATTAAAAAAATAAGACATTGCATTGCATTACGACTACTGCAGCAGGAAAAGGATACAAAGAAAAGCATGACTTGATGGTGTTTTAAGGCTCCGATGAGGCCTACGATGGAGATGAGCAGTAGAAAGAAGCCTACAGCAATGACCCCACCAATGATATGGATACTGGACACAATGCCGAAGCCTTTGCCCCATGCTGCCACTCCAATCAACAGTAGACCTACCAACTTGGGTGGAGAGAGAGTGCAACATTTTTAAAGACATCTAGTCAATTTTTTTGTTGAAACTATGGTGGCTACAATATATTTGCGATTTTATCAGTCAGTAAAAAAACTGGGCCCACTTCGTTGATAGTTCACTTCGATTTGAGTGTAATGCGGAACATGCTACTTACGAGCTTTTACAAACAGTTGTATGAACAACTCAGAGACAGAGATCCCTAGCTTGTTTCCCATTTTAAAACTATAGCTGATCTATTCAAGTTGATTATGTCATGGTTTTCAGAAGTCATAAATCCAGTTAAAGTGTTAGCGAACTCAATTGTTAACTCATTTAAAGTTAAAAGCATGAGTCAGTCTGAAACACTCGTGTTTTTGACTTGGTCCCACTGCACTGTGGACATTGAACTCAAGTTAAAACCTAGAGTTGCCATCAATCATTTAAATAGCTAGCCTAACTAAGTTAGCGTCCGCTGGTACCTACTGTATATTAGCGATAGCGTAGCGCACTTACCATGTATACTATGTTAAGGGAACAAAAAGCATTTTTAGAGCACGTAAAACCCCCCAAAACCATATTGATTTGATTATTATGTCCAAAAGGTATAACTGTTTATTCCTTGATAAACATTGTAGCTAAAACTAGCTAACCACCGCGGTTCCTTTAAACAGAAAGTTAAAAAGGATATCCTGACATCGAACAAACTTATCCAAATCCGTAGTTTTTCTAACCAGCATTCTAATCGACTTGGTACTTGGTCTTATATGATTGGCTTAGCTGGATCGCACACAAGATATTCGCAAATCAACAACCACCGCGATAACAAGTCAAGATAACCGTAACCAATGATGTTGTCAATCACTGTTCCGTTTAGCTACAAATTGTGGCGCTGCTAAAGTCAACAAAGCCCTCATGTTATACCAAAATACTATTATAAACATACGCATGTCTAAAATAATTTTATTATAGCCTATCGAAAGTTAGCTGTAAATTTGGCCCAGCTCCAGCAGGTGTCAGTTCTGTTTGTGGTAGTAGCAAAGCATACGATCATGCCGATAGGCTTTTAAATAAGGAAGTAATTTGACAATAATACATGCATCGGGAAGTTCTTTCGCAGACACTTGAATGATGGACCAAAAGTGTTTAGTTTTTTTATACAAATGTATAATTTGGACGATCAAGGGCTGAAAGGAGTGTGGATAAAATGGGTCGGTTGAAGTAGATTAATAGAAGTTCGCATAGGCCTATAGACAAATAATGTATAATTTTCGTCTAAAGTGAGTAAAGACACGCACAAGTGCAGAGATGAACAACCAAAACATCTTCAAGTCCAACGCAATTCGAGCTGAGGTAAAGCGGCACGAGTCCATGAAGGCCAACTTTGCCAAACTGTTTAAACAACTCGAGAGGGTAGATGATCAGCAGATGCGTTCCGGTCTAAAGGTTTACCTTCACAGCATCCAAGGTGAGAGAATGCCTGCACATACAGGAACGATGCTGTTGCAAAAACTCTCTTTGATGCAGGCAAGGCTTTTCATCTTTCAACATATCACTGATAGCACACCATTGGAAGTTTATTTGAATGAATGTTTTGTTGTTTTTTGAGCACCTGGGTGCACCAATGTTAATCAGCATAGCATCAGGCCTATGTGTACTTTACAATGCAACGCAATTTCTATCGCATTCCAAGTAGTAGGTGATAAATAATCAGTAAAAAGCTGTATAATATTCCAAAGTCAAACCCAGAACAGCTTGTGCTTGCCCTGTTGTCCTTGCTTTAAAGAAGACATTGTGTTCACCATTTTCTGTATCTTCTTGACATTAAAATGTCAGTTAAGCTTCCACAGGTAATCACTTTCTCTGTTCAATTGATATTGTGTCAATACATATATGCTCACATACAAACAATTTAACAATTTTCATAATGCATGTTTTAAACTGAGATGAGACAATCTTTCTACTTAGTTTCTACTTGTCTCAGTCTGATAAGGGCCCCTATCAACATAGAGAGAAGACAACTAGAATTCAAACAAACCTAAATATGTTTTTTTTTTTTTTTTACTGTTATTTTGACTCAACAGTAGATCAAAGAGCCTGAGACTTGTGTTATTTATGTTTTTATCATTCTGCTTTCTACAAAAAAGTGGAAGTCCCATTTGCAAGTTACGGCTTAACTGACATCCACCCTAAAAATATTTTGTAACAGCCCCAGCTCATGTCCACACCCAGCTCCAGAATGTGTCATTCTTTCTGTATTCAGATTATAATATGCTGTTGTCATATTATTATACATGTGACACAAAAATGACTAGACAAGATATGGTCTGAAAGATAGAATGTTGTCTAGCTAGGTCAAAAGGACCAATGAAACCACAATTCAGCTCCCGACCATGATTCCATGGCTCAGAATGTGTTCTGTTTGATATGAGAGAGCAAGTGTTTTTTTTTTTTTTACTTAAACATAATGTAAAAAATGTTTAGTACAGTGTACAGTATTTCTATAATAATTTATTGGAAACATTTGTCTAGTCTTACACGCTTTGTACTGGTATGTACATATAGTGTGTAGTGGTGAAAAATTGTGTCTTAATAATCAATCATGTGTTGACATACTGCTGTTATGGATCTGATTGACTACCTTGTCATAATGCTTTGATACCAAATTACAAAACCCTTTCTTCTTCCTAAAATACATAATTGAATCTTGAACCTTTTCACCAATTCTACCAGTTATAACTCATTAACTAGTGAGTCTAAAAAGTGATCTGACGTAATGTATTTAGCTATATTTATCACTATTCACCTTTGAGTAGCATTTGGATACCAAACAGTAATAAGAGTATTGCATACAAATTGCATTCAGTATAATGATAATGAGCAGGAAGGTTGTCTGTAAGTTGTGGTCACTGATAATGTGCCCCTGATGAGGTTGTCATGGCAGTATAGAATGCCTTGTTGGCTCTATTTTTCACTGTCTTTCTTCTAAGCCACTTCCTGTCTAAGAGATATACACTGTAGCAACACAGATCTGGGGTTGACTTCCTGTATACTTCTTTTACAAATCACTTAGGCCTTTGCTGCTTGATAATCAGTACTTCTTTGTTATTCATGTAGTTGACTTCCTCTACTGCAGATCAAGTTGTACTTCCATTGCAACATAATTTAAGTTAAAAAAAAAGTTTTCCCTTGAGGCCACATAGCCTTTTCTCTTATATTAGGACTGATTTGACTCAAGTTCACCGTACCCCCCCCCCCCCCATCCTGTATGTCGCAGGATGGATCTTTCCTCTTCTATGTCATTGCAAGCAGACATAATTCTGACTCACTGTCTGTGTTTTCCATCATGCTATGTGCATTGCAGTGTCTATATCTCTGTGTGTCAAATTTTGATTGCCATTGAAATATCCTCAAACCCCCTCCTCAACCACACACTCAATGCTACCTCTCACTTCATGGCAGAATATTATTCGTCACTACGAGTTAGTGAGTCAGGCATAGTTACATAAAAAAATGTAATCATTCTGAATAGAATACCGTACTGCTAATGTTGGAAAGTGGAATTACAATTACATTCTCTGACGCTGGAGATTACAAAAAAACACAGATGTGCGTCAGCTGTCCGTTATGCATGGGGACAGTAGCGGTGGGTTGCTATTCCTAGAATCTACATTTTGTTGATGCAGATGATGAGGTTGAACACTCAGTATATTATCGCTAGATTGAAGAGAATACAGTTAACCTATATCATATAATGAATTTTAAATACAATATAGAACAGAATATTGTAAAAAATTACAGTTGCCTTCTTTAGGACACACACACACTTGCTAAGTAAGATCGCTAAGTAATGCAAGACAATTACAGGGCAACATACATACAATATATATTGTATACCCACAGATGTAAAGGGAGTGCCAGAGGGAGGGAGACAGAGAAGTGACTCCTTACTGTAAGATGTTAACACCTTGGTAACAGGCAAGCTCCCTGCACGTGAAGGAGAAGCAGGGGTGGGGGAGGTGAGCACGCTGTGGCTAGCTCTCTGCTCACAGCTGAAAAGGGTGCAATAGGAATGGTTGCCACTCCAATAGGAATGTGGGAAATTAACCTGATGACTGCTAGAAAAGGAGAGGCTTATGTTAATATAATGATTTTGTTCTCGTTATCTAGCCTTAATTCTCTTACCGTTAGGATTTTCCTGTTTTCCTTTGTAGTCCTATCCTCTCTCCCACCTTCTGCTTTCATCACCTCTCCCACTCTTCATCCTGTCACCCTTTCCACCCTTTTCTCTTTCCCTCTCCCATACTCTAACCCTCCTCTAATTTAGCTTTTTAACCTGTTAATTCATTTATACTTTTTTGTCCCTTTTTCCAAATTCCCCTGTTCATTTAGTCAATTATTTCCTTCCGTCTTCTTCTTTCATTCATCTATGTGACGTATTTCTTTCCCTCTGCATCATTGCTTTCTCCTCCTTTCTGAAAAGACAGAAGGGGAGGGGGAGTGTGTATTTGAGGTAGAGCAACAGAGAGCCGGAGCTGCCCAAAGATTGCTATACGAAAAGGAGAGGGAGAAAGAGAGAGAGAGGAGAGAATCAGGGATGGGTAGGAGGAGGCAGAGGTTTCTTCCTCCATTTTTTGGGTTGCTCTGACACGACTCTCAGACCGTGTCAGCCAGACAGAGAACAACCATCTCTCTGGGTGCTTCACCCACACCTAGAGCCTTCTCCCTCCATCCTCCTGAAGCTGGAGCAGGGCTAGCGGAGGTCTAATGGTGGCTAGCAGAGTAGGGGGCTGAAGGCAGTGACTGCTGTGAGCAGAGGAGGAGGGGCTGGGCTGAGCTGGTGTATTCGCTCTGCCTCACAGACACATTTTATTGACTTGCTAATTGGCTGAGACACTCGGAGGAGACTAGGACCGACGAGAGCTCCTGTACAGAGGAGGGATACAGGCAGAAGCATTCTGCAATCTGCAATCTGCATTCCAAATATCCTTTTCCACTCTGGAGTCATTACAATGGATGTTTTCAATCTCGTTGATCTACGCAGTGTGCTTACATGATTCATGCATGACATGAATGCGTGTCTTTGCCTTACATGCTATCAGAAGAAGACTCTCAAAGCCACACGCTTTGTGACACAAGAATGAATTCAATTTGGTTTTATTTACCTTCAAACAGGTTTGTCTGTGCATGATCACCTAAAGTCCTTACCACAGTAAATATGCTTCAGTGTTATTGAGAGAGTGGAATAGGTGGATACGTAACACAGTATTTCTAGAACACAGGGAACACTGGGGAATGTCACAGCAGCATGAAGAGAGATGATGGATATCCCTCAACACAAATGAAGAAATGGTCTAAAGAAAAGTCTACATATTCAAGCCACTTGCCTGAAGCAAACCATCTTCTTGTCTTTTGTGGAGTGGAGCACAGTTTTTATGGATGAATGCACCAAGTTCAATTGTCGATTCTGATGACACCATTTCATAAAGAATCAGACAAATTCACTCTAAAAGCTGATACATCAACAATGAGGAAAAACAATTCCCAGAATTTGCAGTATGGAAATCATCAATCTTAAGGAGAAGAAGCAAAATACGTAAAGGGGTGAACTGTGAGAGACAGAGGAGGAGACTGGAGGGACCACTGTTCACAGATCTGTTGAGAGAAGGTGAGGTAGGATTAAATGAAAGTGAGGATTAAAGGTAAAGTACTGTCTAGACTTGATTTATGAGCAAATCAGTTTATTAACTGAAAGTGTAGTGAGTGTATGTTCCACAAATTTATAATACACAGTTGATAGATTTATCATTACTGGCTCGTCGCAAGCTTAAGGAAACGGCAGGGGTTCCCTTCAACAGACACATCTCATCACACACAGTTGGACAATCTAACTGTATTGCCTAATAGGTGTATGATTTTTTGTGGCGCTCAGCACCTCAATTCTGAGGCCTCAAGCTTCTTCCTGTTTGCCATGAATGTGACCTGTGAATCTGTCTGGGTCAAAGCGTGGGCGCTGCTGCGCTGAAGTCTGCCGCCCTCATGAGCCACGCGGGCACACTTCAGAGACGTACCACCTACCTCATCTCCCTCACCTTGGTCAAGGTTGAGCCTGTGCCAGGAGATGAGAAGACCCCAATACCCAGGAGGCAAGCAGGGGATCCTGAGGAAGAGGTGGAGGAGGAGGTTAGCAGGACCACTGAGGATGAAAGAGAATGTGCATGTGCTGAGTTTGAAGGAGATGATAATACAGAAATTGAAGAGGAGGAGCAGGAGGAAGTCAGCTATTGTGGTCCTGTCCAAGAAAGGGGAAAACGTGAGATAAGAAACAGTCATGGCTTTGGACCCTCAAAAGATAACATGTTGGTCGGGAAAATTAAGGATCCTCCCTTATTACCTGTTAAAGAGTCGGTGAAAGCTTATGGAGGGCTTTACTCTGAAGGGGGCCTGAGGAAGGATGGATCCCGCCCCAAGACAGAACTTTACAGGGATCCGCCCATTCTGTTCCTGAGGGGTGAAGAGGGAGGCGAGCCCAATGGGGATCGCTCCCATCTGAGCATGCCCATTTCTGATCAACCTCATGTCAGCCAGAGGTCTGAGGTCCTGATGAGGTCACACGCAGGGGCCGGGGCCATGAGCCGACGAGAACTTAGAGAAGCCAATCAGAGTGTACCTCCTTCTGCCAAGAGTCTTGACCGCAAGGACAACCGCGTTGGGGATCGCTCTCCTATGACATCTGCGACGGCTGCCCTGGGGCCTTACAGAGCGTCCTGGGCAGACAGCGATGGCAGGGCCACCCTCATACGTACGGGGGCACCCATAGTGGGAGGGTTGACTGGTGTGGTGACAAGGGACAGCCAGCGGGGGGATAAGATGAAGACCGGGTCCACCTCTCTTCCTGCACCTCCCAATACCAAGCCCCAGAGAAAGGGCAAAAGTCGCACCCTGGACAACAGTGACCTACATTTGTTGTCTGAGGACCTGAAAAAGGGAAAGGAGGGTGGCACAAGCCAGCGTGCCCCAGCTCGCGACCGCAAAATGTTGAAGTTTATCAGTGGGATCTTCACCAAAAGCACCCCTGTGCCCCCCAGCTCCAACACTGCTCCCCCTCTCTATACACCAATACAGAGAGGGTCGAGTGAGGAGGATGGTAAGACCCTCCAGCACAGCATACACACACAGAGGGATACATCACACACCACATACACACACAGGTTGGGCCAAGCCACTAAAAGCCCATGACATGCCATAAAGTTACTCCCTTTGTCTTTTAAGTGACCCCAACTGGCTGTATTAGTGCTGCTGATAGGATTCAATCCATAGGATCATCCATCACTGTACTTGGGTAAACCACACTTTTGTACTATACAGCTTAAACATAAGGATGTGGTAAAGATAGCTGATCTTGGATGGGTAAGCCTTTGCCTGGTCATTAGTAACCCCCACCTCTCTCTTATTTCACTAAAGTAGGCTTTTATCCAGTAGTTTAGAGGTTGAGTCTATACCTCTAGAGCAGGAATACAATTTCAATAGAAAAAAAATGGTGCCAGATAATGCAGGATTGTGATATTCATCTCTAGGAAGGTTGAGTAAGTAACTTCAACTTCAAAAGCTTTAACTTGTATGACTACTGGGGATTGTCCTAAAAGTCAGAAAGGGTACTTAATGTAGGGAATATTCAAATCTGACTTATTCTGATTATTTTTTTGACATGTTTGATGAAGCAGGATGTAGGATTGGTGTAAGTGTTGAATAATTTGTCAGGCGTAAGTGGACATGAATAATTAAGGGTGGGAGTACACAGAGCTGTGTTCTTCTGAGGAATAGAAGAGGGGAGAGAAAGGGGGAGTTGGGGGTTAGGGAACACGGAAGGGACACTTCCTGCTTTCTCTATGGAGATTTAATCAATGTCCGAATGGAGCCCTTTCACTCAGTAACTTGACATTGTGGCTGAGCTTATGAGAACTGAATAACTAATTTAGAAATGTAACATTTGAAACTTTGTAGAAAAGTATATTCAGATGCTTTATCCAACATAGTGATCAAAGAAGAATTGCATATTGACAACAATAGGTAAAATATACTGAATATAAATATCTTAGTACACATTTTGTCTGTTAAAATATTTTCTAGCAATTTACCTATATCATCCATGTTTATTTGATATACCACCATCTAAGCCCTTAATTGGGTTAACCATTCACTGTAGCATTTCCAACATCATATATGGGTATAATAACTTGCATGTACTGTATGTCAGTGTGTGTTTGCATGTGATTTTGTGTGTTGATATGTGTGTGAATTTGCTCACACACACCGCTGTATTCATGAGAGTATGCATTGTGTGGACAGGCAGTTTCTGGAAGAAGGGTTGCCATGGCAACAGCAAGAAGCAGGAGATGCTATTCGGTCTGTGGGATGACGCTGAAAAGAGAGGGGGGAGGTAGGGAGAAGGAGAGAGGGAAATAGGGTTGTGAGAAACAGATTGATGGGATTGGATTGGGAATTGCAAAGTGTAAGAGGGGTTTAGAGTTAAAATGTATATCCAGTGGTAGAGGAGGGGGAAGAGGTGGCTTGGTCCATGTTGTCACTGAGGTGTGGCCTGTGAGGTGTGGCCTGTGCTCAGAGCACTGCAGAGCCACCATCTGTTGTGACTTTACAGAGGGATCCAGTGTATAAAAGAGACACACTCTGTCTGAGGTTAGGCTGTTGATGTTTCTTGGTTTATTTGATTGATGTGGTGTCGGCTTGTGTGTATGCGTGTCTTTGTGTGTGCAGCTCTGCCCTGCAAGCATTAGGAATAAGCCTATAAATCTTCTATCCTCCATTTTCCTGTATTGGTTTCAAGTGCCTGCGCTAAGAAATTCCTTTTGGTTAAACAGGGGACTTCAGAACACAATGGCCATCAGTCTCATTCAATTTGAGACATGGGATTCTACTGCTCACATACCCATGTGGAGGAATGTCACATGCTTTTATAGTACATGTGTTCTTTAGTCTTCTGAATCTGTCCATTAGAGTTTTTAAGAACAACATCAGTGCTCCTTCATTGATCGCAAATATCCCCATGAGGCATGTTGAACATAGTCACAGTGTTTTTCCTTTATGTCATGCAGCATGATGGTTCCCTTGTTTATCAATTTTGTTCTCATTGACAGTCACCTATTGTTAGCAACTCATTGCTCCCTATACATGTTTAGCATCTTTAGGAGATGTTGTGAAAATATCATAAGTAAATCTGGTCACAAATACTTATTTTTTTATTTTCTCAATCCTTTCCTTCATCAGGTTAATGCTTTGAAAATGTATAGGAATTTATTAGAAAATTCAATGAAGTATGAATGAGTTGTTTCACCTTACATAGAGCATGTTGCATTTTAAACACACAAACACACACACACACACACACACTGGCACATTCTGTCTCCATCTACAGAGCTGCTAATGAACCTGAGCTTCAGTCCTGCAGTCCCACTGAGACTGCAATTAATTTTCACTCCACCTCCACTATACACCCTCATTCTCTCTCTCCCTCTCTTTGTTTCCCCTCCCCCCCAACACTCTGGTCTGTGCCATCTGGACATATGACAGGGCACGTATGGGAAACACACATATACAGAACACACGCAAACATACACTGCAGAAGGAGTGGCCACTCAAAATGGCATAATGTAGAGCAAGACAGCTAGTGACTTTTAAAGTTTTTCTGCCGATCACCGTCAATTGACAGGAGATCACAGCACTGACCATTTATTTGAATCTGTATGTTTCTCTCTCCCTTTCCCTCTACACCCCTACCTTTTCCTTTGCTTTTGCTTGGCAGCGGCATGTGCCAACAGTCAAGAATGGACCTTCAGTCGAACTGTTCAAGAGCTTCGTTTGGTAAGAGTTGTTTAACTTTTTCCTTCTTAATTGACTTGAGATTGTGGCAACATGAAGGGTGTATCAGTAATAGTATATTGATTATCCTGAGGAAAATAACAAACAGCTTAACATAAATGGCAGTTAAAGATGTGAGGTCTGTTCGTGTGTGTGTGTTTGTCCAGGGAGTTTTAGGAGGTCTCCGCAGCGGAAAGTCAGCCTTGGTCCACAGACACATGACTGGCAGTTATCTCCCCCTGGAGAATCCTGATGGTTGGTTGGAACGTCAATAAACAAACCATCATTACTGTGGTGAACAGGTCCCTGAACAGGTTCTACCAACGTACAGTCAGCATACAGGTGTAAAGCCCCTTTGTCTTGTTTCCCTCAGGGGGAAGGTACAAGAAAGAGGTGCTGATTGATGGACAGAGTCACCTGTTACTGATCAGAGAAGAGACAGGACCCCTAGATGAACAGGTGTGTATATGGTTGCTACTGAGACTCACTGGCAGGGACAGTTTATGGACATGTCCTCCTTTTACATCTCCCTACTCCTACAACATCTCTCATTGACAGTTTTCCAGCTGGGTGGATGGGGTGATCTTAGTGTTCAGTCTGGAGAATGAGGCCAGTTTCCAGGAAGTATATAAGAACTACAGCCAGCTGAGCATCCACCGCAACATAACAGAGATTCCCTTCATAGTGGTGGGCACCCAGGGTAAGACATATAAATATATTGTTTTTGTATTGTGTCATTGGCCTTGGAACTTTTTTCAAGGGATTCTATGTTGACTAGTGCTTCCATCTAGATAAGATCAGCAGCACCAACCCGCGGGTGATCGAGGATGCCAGGGCACGACAGCTGTGTTCAGATGTGAGGCGTTGTACCTACTACGAGACCTGTGCCACCTACGGCCTCAACGTGAACCGAGTATTTACTGAGGGTACGTCATCTTACCTCTGAATGTGTAGTCTTCAAGTCAGCTTCCAAAAAGATTGAATTCAAAACTCTTTTCTTTTGATTTCTTTCCTATCTCAACTGTAGCTGCTCAGAAAATAATGGCCGTTAAGAAGCAAGCTGCTCTCCTGGCTTCTTGTAAATCCCTTCCTAACTCACCTAGTCACTCTGGAGGCTCCACCCCTGTGTCAGGAGTCTTCCCAGGGCAGGTATGAAGGCATCAATAACCATATCCTCCTGAGCACTAATGCTTTTTAAAAGAATGTTCTTAGGGATGGAAAGCTTTTGACTGCAAGTTAGATGGTAGTCTAACCTACACATAATGATACATACTACACATACTGATATGAAGCTTGATATAAAGCTAACTTGCGAGATGAATGTGAGATATATCTGAAAGTGGGGAGTGCTAGCTACATAGCCTGTTTTGTAGGTAGTTTATAAACTCAAGCAATGGGTTGAGTGAAGTCTGACATTTATTCAAATCTGTTTATTTTGGTATGAACATAATATATTTGACTTCACAATTTATCCAGTGTATTACTTACAGAACAATAAGTTGGAACAGCAACTCCCGAAATGCCTGGGCTTGTAAAATGAACTTGAGAAGCAGAAAACTGCCCTATTAAAGAGGAGGTCTAGCACTGCATACAACATGATTGGAAACATTCTGGATTAGTTATCCAACAACACTCTGGATTAGGTATCTATGTTTTGTGCAGAACTGTAACACTGTTGTAAAAGTGTTGTTTTATCACCCTCCATCTAATAGTTTCAGAAGCATAGTCTCGGAAGTTAAGGTTTTGTCTCAGGTGTTAAGTCACAGCTTAATCGTCACTAGCTTTGCTTTTAACAGTCTCTGTCTGTCTGTCTGTCTGTCTGTCTGTCTGTCTTCATGCCTGCCTCTCTCTCTCTCTCTCTCTCTCTCTCTCTCTCTCTCCCTCTCTCACTGTCTCTCTCGCCCAGGCCAGTAACGGTGGTCACAGCAGTGACTACTCGTCTTCCCTGCCCTCCACTCCTGTAATCAGTCATAAAGAGATCGGGGGGGCAACTGGAGGGGAACGGCTGGGCAGTGCCACTCCAGGGTCCGTACGCAGTGCCCCTCGCAGACGCACCTCACGTTTTGCGGTAACAATCCTCTGCTAGACATCACAGGTCTCCTGGTGTTAGGGCTGTACTCCACTGTACCTTTTTCATCCCACCACATAGGCCCAATATCTGTCTCTCTCTCTTGTAATAGAAGTTGTGTGTTGTATCATGGGTGTGGTGTCCTACAGGGCCGTAGGGGCAGTGACTCAGAGAAGAGGAGCTCAGACCCTAAGGGAGACCTAGGCAGTGGGCGCTCCATCCCCATCAAACAGGCAAGTTACATCGCCGTTAACTCTCGCTCCTCTCACTCTAACCCTCACTGCTCCTTGTTTAGGATGACACTTATCCAGGTTTCTGCCTCTGTCTTCTCTCCATGACCAGAGCATATTGCTGAAACGTAGTGGGAACTCTCTCAACAAGGAGTGGAAGAAGAAATACGTCACACTGTCTAACAATGGCATGCTGTCCTATCACTCCAGTGTTAATGTGAGTCCGTGCAGGTGTAAGCAAGTATTATAAGAATTGTTATATCAACTGATCTGGAGGAGGATATGACGGTGGACTAAACTGTTTCCAGTTGGCTGAGTCTCACAAGTAGGGAGACAATGGATAATGGATATAATGCAACATATTATTGTCTGTAGAGCAGGTTGTTTGTGTTGTTGTTCGGTAGGATTACATGCAGAATACACCTGGGAAGGAGATGGACCTGCTAAGGGTAACGGTGAAGGTGCCAGGGAAGCGCCCTCCCCGAGCCGTTCCAGCCTGTGGCCCTCCGCCAGGCCTCAATGGCCTGGTCAAAGATGTCCAGAGTCCCGAGGGAACCAGCTCAGGTGAAGAGGGCCAGGGGATGGCCTCTGTCTCTCAGTCTATCCTTTTGACATATTATTCTGTTTAATCTGAATGTGTCTGCTGCCGTAAATGTCCACGTTGTCTATGCAGACATGTCTCTCATCTCTCTTAATTGTGGTTGGTATTTATAAATGTGTAGAACAGAAGTACTCTCTTGCCTAGTTGGGTTAGGGTGATGTGTTCAAAATGTTTGCCTTGTCTTTTAGTTGCCTATTCTTATGTTGAGTCTTCTACTTTGTAGTCCCTGTGAATGTCAGCAGTCTGTTGCCAGTGGAGGAAGGGGCAGGGATTCGGGGGGGGCTGTCCCCTGGGGGGAACAAAGGGGTGGAAAGATGCTCCACCACACTCTCCAACAAGGCCCAAAGTGTTGGTAAGGAAACAAATACATATCTCTGCAGACTATGGAAATTCTCTTAATTTTCTTTTTTAGTTAACGTATGGTATGGTATGATTTGTGTTTCCATGGTAGACTCTTCCATTGAAGGTCTGTCTAGACCCATATCTTCTAAAGAAACAGGTCTCCCTGCCTCCCCGATGATTGACAGGAAAAAGCACAGACGGAAGAAGAGCATGAACCAAAAGGGGGATGCACAGATTGGTCAAGCAGAAGGTAAATCATTGACTTCTATGGTATATGCCATTGCTACATGCACTTTAGAGTGGATGATGGCAAGCCCAATATGACTATAATGTTTTCACGTATAGTACAGATTGCTGTACAGAATAAAGAAATTAAAAGAACATATATGTAAATGCAATTATTTCTGTCATTGTTCTTTGCCCACGCCTGCCAGACAATTTCATCCCTACTTTCCAAAAAAGATCTGCCTTGCTTTTATCACTTTGATCTATTTTCTCTTCGTGTCTTTATCCGCCTCTGCTTATTGTTCCTCCCTGTCTCTTCTGCTTCCCTGGGACTTCTGCTTTTTTCTTCTAACTGGTAGCAAAGCGCAAAATGTGGAAACTGAAAAGCTTTGGTAGCTTAAGAAACATTAACAAGACAGGTAATGAGAATCTGCATACATGTCTGTCTGTGTGCCTGTCAAGGTGTTTGTATCTGGGCTATTAAATTCAATTGTTTATGTAGCACCATCAATGTTTAACTGCTATTCTACCCTGTCCATATACTGTAGAACCATCTACCTCAAGTAATTCACACTGTAATTGATACATATGTTTTGTTATACTCTAAAATGAGACAGGGCAGCTGCTGTACCATCAGGCATTATCATTATGATAAAAAGTTTATCCTTGGAGTGTACCACAAATTACTTGTCTGTGCTTGACCTGCAACTAAAGTCTGTCTGTGTGTTGTTCTGTCAGATGAGGACAACTTTGACTTCCTGATTGTTTCGAGCACGGGCCAGACATGGCACTTTGAGGCCCAGAGTGTGGAAGAGAGAGATTCCTGGGTACAGGCCATTGAAAGCCAGATCTTGGCCAGCCTGCAGCTATGTGAGAGCAGCAAACCCAAGGCAAGGAAGCAAAAGCCCCCTTGCATACACACACACACAATATCAGACAATATTCACAGACAATATTAGTGAGACAACCTGACATGTCCACTCGTTTCACAGGCTCGTAAGAACAGCCAAAGTGAGGCGGTAGCTCTGCAGGCTATCCGTAATGCAAAGGGCAACAACCTCTGTGTGGACTGTGAAGCACCCAGTGAGTCAGCGTTTTCACCTCTTTTCTCCCATTCTCTTGATTCCATGTCCTAAAAACGACCTAATCTAAATTGTCCAAACATTGCTCTGTCATCCCTCAGACCCAACCTGGGCCAGTCTGAACCTGGGTGCTCTGATCTGCATCGAGTGCTCAGGGATCCACAGGAACCTTGGCACCCACCTGTCCCGTGTTCGCTCCCTGGATCTGGATGACCTGCCACGCGAGCTTACATTAGTACTTAGCGCCATTGGCAACCACCTGGCCAACAGTATCTGGGAGGGGC
Source organism: Hypomesus nipponensis (assembly GCF_054491055.1). Lineage (NCBI taxonomy): Eukaryota > Metazoa > Chordata > Actinopteri > Osmeriformes > Osmeridae > Hypomesus > Hypomesus nipponensis. Next base: position 9,635,288 of record NC_140369.1, read on the forward strand.
GCACCATGGGTCGCCACAAACCCACCCCTGATGCCACCCGGTAAGGACAAAGGATGGCATAAGATTCTGTTGACTAATTCCACTCTGATTGTGGTTAAATTACCTGAAAGTGAGGCAGTTGCATTCATATGTGTTTGGTAATAGCATAGGAGGGGAGGGAGTTGTAAAGTTGTCTGACCGTTCACATACCTGTTTCCGGTCACACCTGCTGGTACCATGGTAACCTTGTCCCTTCCTCTGCTGTTCCAGCGAAGAACGAGAGTCGTGGATCAGGGCCAAGTATGAGCAGAGGCTGTTTGTGGCGCCTCTTCTAACACCCAGTCCGAACTATCGCCCAGAAGTCTCCCTCCATGCCCGTCTGCTGTCGGCAGTGATGGAGCGTGACCTACCCCGGCTGCTGCTCCTCCTGGCCCACAGCACAAAGGAAGACATGAATGCCCCCCCTGGAGCACAGGCCCACAGCCCCAGCTCTCCCCTTGCCCCTCGGCCTTCGTGCTCTGCCCTGCAAGCTGCATGCCAGCTGGCCGATGTGGTCATGACGCAGCTTCTGATCTGGGTAAATCAACTTCCCTCTTTTCCTCATCCCTCACATCTCTTGCCATTTCCTCCTGGCATACAAATTTAGTCAGAATGTATATGGTGAATATGTATATGGTATATGTATACATAGTATATCTATAGTATATCTATATATAACGTCATATTTATATAGTATATATAGTATATGGTGAATGTATATGGTGAATCTGGTGTGGCCCACACACCATATTGTGTACTAGATGTAGATGTCACTTGCTGAAACTCTCCCTCTATTTCAGTATGGCAGTGATGTGAGGTGTCGTGATGCCCAGGGCCAATCGGCTCTTGCGTTGGCACGTCAAGCAGGCAGTCAGGAATGTGTCGACATTCTCCTGCAGTATGGCTGCCCCAATGAACCCTCCCCCACTATTGCCACCACGCCCAGCTTCTCTGTTGCCACCATGCCAAGCCTCTCTATTACTACTACACCCAGTCTCTCTCGCAATAGCAGTGCTGCCAGCCTGAGCCGCAGTAGCTCTAGAAGAGCAGTGTCATAACCTAAATGTTAGTATGTGTGTGTGTGTGTGTGTTGCACATTTGTATTCATATACATGATGTATCCATAACAAAGTCTTTAGTTTCTAGCAGGTTTCACTAAGCAACTATGTCCTCCTAGTGTCCTCTGAAAGGTACCTGTGACTTCCCTATAGGACACAGTCACAGATCAGCAGGCCTGAATGAACAAGCAGCCAGTTCTGTCACCCCCAAGCCTGGGGGCTAAGCTGTGAGTGGCGCCTTCTCAGTAGGCTTATCTGTGTGTGTATATGTGGGATGTAGCTACTCAGTGGGTTATTACTTACTCACTACTGCAACTCTGACAGCCTGCCAAAACAGACTCAGTGGCTAGAACTCTGTGGGGCATTCCAACAGCCAAAACAGAATTTGGGTTATTTGAAAATGGGTTCCGCTAACCCCTGAATCCCATCACAAAAAGATGGACTGGTGGCCAAAATACAGACCAAAATGATAGTTTTCCTGTATGCTTAAGTAAAGAACTGCAATAATCAGATTTAAGACAGTGGATGTTTTTATCATTCTCACCTTGTCTCTATGTGCTTGGGATGTCTTTATAACAAGTCATGCAAGATAACGTCTTAACTCTATTATTGAAAAAGCTAACCACCAGTTTAAAATTTAAAGATTCTTTTCTCACTGAGAAAATAATCTTCCTTAAGCTTCCACTTAGCTGATAAATTCCAATGCATATCCCCTCTACAAGAACAAATGTTTGATCTTGCTCATTTTCCTGGATGACATTGAACTGATACAAACAAAAGTAGTTGAGTGGATAAAAGGTCAACATAACTAGGCATTTAGCTTGTGTTGAAATGTCCACTGCATAAAACCAATCACTGTTCTACTGACCCATGAACAATGCTACTGAGGTGAGGTTCAGGTGAAAATAATGTCCAATTTGTATTTTAACAAGAGTACAAATAATTGTATAGAAATACATATATAAAATTACTATTATTACAAAAATGGTCATAGTTATAAATATTGAGAAGTGCTTCTTGTCTAAGATTGTTATTGTATGTTATAATGTTTCTACGGTAGGTTCTTGTTTCTAATACTAAAAAGGTTTACTCTTATCTGTTCAAAGGTTTATGGATGTGACAGGTTATGTCATTTTGTTTTGCAATCAGTCAGTTATTTTCTACATTACTTTGACATCAACGACTGATATTTGTTCTGTTTATTTGCGTGTGTTTTGGAAACAAATGTGAATATAATTATGCTGTAGTCTAATCTGGAATGAGTTTAAACCTACTCTACTCTCGTGTTGCATTCCACCCTGATAAAACGTCTCTTAATTCCCTTTTGGCTGGTATTAGACAAATTATTTGAAATAATTCACAAAGTTGCAGGACAGGGAATAATAAGTCATAATACATTAATTAATATACTTATAATAGATAAGTAGCAACATTTTACTTACAAGTTTGTCTTCATCTGTCCACAAATAATACAATTTAATGGCAACAAATGCAGTTTACTCCATTAATTAATTTTTAAAGATGGTGTAGGCAATGTTGGTGAGAAGCACATTTTTGTCATATTTGTCTAAATAAACTTAACATCTTGATAGCAACCAATACATCTAAGGTTTGACAGCAATATGAAATAAATCTGACATATATGGGTGTCGTAGGACTGTAAAATACACGACAAATCATTACATCATTCCAAGACTAATTATTGGATGGGCTCCCTGTCGGTTTACCTACCTACCTGCGCGCACTCTGCTCCTGCACTCAATGTGTTTTACTGTAGTAGTCAACCAGGCTAGGCCAAGGTATTCTTAAACAACAAAGCTGGTGGCTCAAGAATGGCGGAGAAAGAACAGGCAATAAATCCAGTTCCAGATTTTACAGTTAAAAGACAAAGGAGAAAAAAGACAATAGTTGAAAGGGCTACTAGCAAAAAGAGATCGGATTTAGCAAGAAATAAAACCAGAGTAAATATCAGTGTTGCTTTTCCATGCTGGCGAGAACTAAGAGATTTAAAGCTCAATTATAGAATTTCCCAATACTAACATGCTATCTTGAAAGTAGTGAGTACTAACGTTAGACATGTTTACGTTCATAGTGTTGTGTGTGTTCTTACATGTGAATGCGACATAGGTTAATTACCCCAAAAAGCGATGCTGCTCTCAAAAGCGCTCTTTCTCTTGTGGACTAAATAGACTCGACCCTCGGCAGTTGTGTAGTCAGGCGGCACGTTCATGTGTTTGTGGGAGTGGCTTTGAAGGGAGGGTATGGGATATAATGGTTTGAATCATTTGGAATTGAAGCTAAAATAGCTAGCTTTGCAAAACTTGCCTACACCAGCTTTAATGTTCAAACGATTCTCATTGAGCGTGGCCCTCTGCCACTAGATGGCGGCACCTCCTCTTTCCTTCCCTATATTGCGATGTGCTTCAAGGGACAGTTCGCCCCAAAATTTAAAAATGTCCTCTGACCTGTAATGCATCTAGAGTGTTTTGGTGTGAATTGCCCAGTTTTGGAGGCAACAGCCATAGAGATGTCTACCTCTCGAATATAATGGAACCAGATTGGGAAATTTTTGTGCTCAAAGTGTGGTGAAGACCAGGATAGTTCCATTATACTTGAAAGAAAAAAAACATTTATATGACCGTACCCTCCAAAACTCTACAACTCAACTTTCCTCTTACTCAGCACTTCAAGTAAGAGGAAAGATATGTTTTTTCGATTTTGGGGTGAACCATCCCTGTAAACTCAAGAGAATGTATCTGCCAGAGCGGTACTTCTCTGATCTTAACAGTGTTAGTTTCAGAAATGCAGTTTAAGTATGAATAAAAAATGCCTTGATTATTAGTGAATGTATAGCTAAGTTTGGATTCTGAATTCCTTGTTTTAGATCCAAAATGTGCTTTTTCTGTTGTTTAAACTCATTATTCAGGGCATAATGTTTCACCAGGTAGAGTGTGTATCACTTGGGAAAAGGCCTTAACGCAGGGGCCCAGGTTCCATTCCGGTCTGGGCCAGTTCCTGCATGTCTTCCCCCTGTGTCTCTCAGCCTTTCCTCTCAATGTCTCTGTCAAATACATAAAAATGCACAAAAAAACCGAAACAAAAAAAACCTAACCTTTCTTACGTTTACTGAAAAAAAGTGTTCTATTTGAATGTTTTGGTGCACTGCCACACCTCCAAACGTAAAGAGGTTTCAACCAAAACGAGTATCATTCCTACATACAGAATCATACAGAAGGTGTGGAGAACTTTGCTATGAGCACTGAATCCGAAATAACGATGGCCTTGAGAATGTTTGCAGATGACCATATTAAAAGAATGATGACTAAGTGGTGTGTTGCTTGAATATTGATCAGAAAATATAAACCTTCTCTAATATGATCTTTTTAAAGTTTTTTTTTAACCTGAAAATAAATATACTGTATTGATAACTTGATGTGTCTTGAAAAACTGTAAGCTTCTTTTTTGCTTTGCATAGTTTTTTTTACTCATGTAAATAGAGCATTAGGTATAAATACAATTACTGTCAAACCTGTGATGCTTTATTTATAGACTGGGTGATTATTTCATATACATGTGAAACTTTTACTCAAACTCAAAGAGAAAGGAAAAACATCATACAACAAAGCAACAGAATAAACATTTCATAACAATATTTTTGTTTTGTGTCACTGTGCTGTGGTGTTGAATGAGTGACAAACAAACTTGTTTCTCCAAGTGAGAGACAAAGAGTGTAGATTTTTTTCAAAGATTTGAAAAAGATTTATTTCAAAATCAGAAAGCATAGAGTCCCTAAACATATATCTCGAGAGCATACACATGTTGTGAAATGTATGTTCAGCGATATATAAATTATTCCTGGTTTATATTATGAACGCATGCTGTCATGAGCCCTCCATGTGGCTCATTGGAGAGAGATTTCACCAAGGAGATAGTAACTAGATTTATTTGAGTAAATTAGCTATAAAACATTTAGTAATACAATCAATATATTTCGAATAAAAATAATAAGTAAAACATCCAATTGTACAATACAATTTGTATTATATATATAGATTATTTAACAGACATAGTACACATGCTATACTTTAGGATGTGTAACTTTAAGGACTCAACATGGAAAATATTTCCTTCCTGGAACTGCACACTTTAATGTTGGCTACAGGAAAAAACAGGAAGGGCATACCAGGAGAAAGTGTACTGGATAGTTCATTCCATCATGCACCTTCTTTGGGGAGGAATAAAATATCAGAAAATGACATTTCAAGACTTGAATTGGGTAAATTATTTCCTCCTGAAATATAGTTCTCTTACCGTTTGAAAATCTACACATCTGATTGACTAGTGTTGTTGTCACTAATCTCTTGTGCTTTCTCATTGGAACATGTGCCCTGTTTTTCCCCATTTCTCCCTCCCACTACACGTTTTGCATGATTCTCAGCCCCTCCTTCCAGCATAGCTTGTCTTTGCAGGTGATGAACCACAGCAGCAAACAACTGCTTGCGAAACTTCCTACTGAGAAGGTTGTAGAGAATGGGATTGGCCACGCAGTGCAAAAGTGACAGGCACTGGGCGACAGCATAGGCAAAGTGGATGTGCTCCACATCTGTGCAGCTCAGTAGACGTGGCTCCAGGCTGTCGAGCAGCATAAGCATCACGTCTATGTGAAAGGGCAGCCAGCAAATCACAAACACCAGAGAGTAGACATGGACCAACCAGAGGTCCTTCCGCCTATGGTCCCGGGCCACAGGGTACCCACGTACCACTCGCAGGGTCAGCAGGTTAAAGGTCACAATGACAGCCCCTGGGCCCAGGAACTGGAGGATTAGAGAGGTGAAGGTGAGTGCAGTGAACCAACCAACAAAGTTATGTACAGGGTAGAAGTAGCATCCTGGTTCATCCCACTCCAGCAGCCGTACATGGGAGCCTTCCATAACTGCCAGGACAAAAGACAGGATCCACAGAGCTGCACATATTAGGCCTCTCTTCCGCTTCTCCGTGGGCCCCCAGGGTCGTGGCCCTGTCTTAACCACAGCCAGGTAGCGCTCTACTGTCATGTAGGCCAGGAAGAGCGAGCTGCTGTAGAAAGCTATCACAAAGACCAAGTTGGTGAACTGGCACAGGAAGTTGCCCCACAGCCACACATGATCCATAACGGCCTTTAAGGAAGACAAAGAACACAATACACTGACATTTCCATGTAACTTCTTAAGGGACATAAAACATAGACTTGTTTCCAGACAGGAAATCAAAGAACAATATTATCACACCTCCACTCGCCACATTGCCACATACCCCAAGCATGAAGAAAGGCACCACTGTCATCATCATCATGTCCGAGATGGCCATGTTGAGCACACAAAAGACCACACCATTGCTGCTGTATCGCCGACGCCAGTTGACCCACACCACCATGCAGTTCAAAACCAGGCCCAGGATGAAAAATACCAGATAGAGCAGGAAGACAGCAATGCGCCGCGAGACATAATCCAGCTCCACATGGCATTCATGGAGGAACCAGTACAGGTCCGTGTAATTATCATCAAAATAGGAGAAGTTGTGGTGGTCATCCATGACTTCCGGGAAACACATTAACACAGTTGCTGTTAATTGTCTGACAACCGTCTTAAAATAAATGAAGCTTTAAGACAGCCGACAGTTAATCAACTAATCACATTCCGAGACGTCTTCTGAATTGCTGTCTTTACTCTAGTAACATAAACTTGTACTCAAACACATGAACTCCAATCTTTCTAATTCTTATTCTAGTTTTTATAATTCTCTCCATTAGAAACCTGTTTTTTCTCAAACATTATTTCCATACACTCAGTTAGAATGAAAGTCTACCTGAGCTGTGTAGAAGGTGAGTGAGAAAGCAGGTGAGAACTTACCTTGAGGAGCAGCGAGCTGTACAAAAGATGAGATCAGTAAAGTGGGACAAAAAATGTATCAACTGTGTAAGGGTCTCTACGTCCAATGAGCATTAGTTTTTTTTCTGCTCTACTTCGATTTGTGAATTTACACACAAACATACATATACACACACTGAATCAGCACAACCCAGATGGAGGAGGGGACAGGATTTCCTTTGTAGGGGAGGAGTGGGGCAAGAGGAAAGAGGGATGAGAAAAACTAGTCACAATGGAAGAATACAAAAAATATATAAACATATAAAGATACATCAAAAATATCCTTATACTCTCTTGTATTACATTTTACCGCTGTAGCCTATAAGACTGCCTGTCACATGTATTATGTTCTTCTGTTAAGAGCATTTGCGGGAGAGCTGATCAAACAGCATTCACACTTTTATCTGGAGGTCACCCAAACTACAATAACATTTAGTTTGGATTTGTTTCAAACGCTTCTTTAGAAATAGCCCTTTACCTTCTCCAACCCACTTGTACAACTGTGTCCACTCAGCAGTACCCATTGTTGAAATGCTAACCTATTCTGTTTATCTTCCCTCGAAGAACAGGAACATGTGTCAGCAGATTTATGATTGGTGCAGAGACAAGACAAGGACAAAATTGAACTTCTAACCCATGGCTATCATTAAAGGCATGTTACACTCTTCGAAGCAGCCCTGAGGTATTCACACTGAAATCTTGAGGGCCATGTCACAGTTTGCACAAATATACACCCCCACACTAGATGTACATACACAACACACACATTTGAGGCCATGTAGATCCACCAAGAACAGACAAGTAACCAACAATGCAATAGTTTCCTAGACATGGTCCATGTACACAAGCTAGACTACTGCACCATGTCACAGAACTGCTGCATTTTGAGTACATTCCCATGTCAGGACATGTTGTTTTCCAGGTTAGAGAGGAAACATTTCTGCAGTTTGACATTCATAGCATTTTTCTGGTACTGAAAATAGCACAGGCTTAAAGCAACATGAAATGTCTGTTTCTCCTTTCTTTTTTAAAATAAATATTTAATAAATTATTGGAAAATACTTCTGTTGCTCATCTATTTGACACCATATTTGTTGGAATGTTATCTAGAACACTATGTTGTAGTAAACTGTCAAATATCAACTCATACATAAATTAAACATTTAATGAAATCAAACTAAACATACGCAGAAGTCAATGATGAGAACATAATTTTGACTGAATGAATCATTTGTTTTTCTAAAATACTTATCCAATCTGATTCAATGCCACAATGGTCATCATCTCGGTCCCACTGTTCTGATACATCTTGTTTAAAACGCCAGTAAATTAGCTGCAGTCAGACTGACATTCATCTCGTATCAGAATGTTATTAGTACAGACCAGGTTTCCAACATTCCACAGATAAAGACCACTGTGAGCACCTCAGGATATTCTTATGATTTCTTTAACCAGTCCCAACAGTCAAACAGTCCAATCAGTGTATTTAATCAAACAAAAAGCTCTTTAGTAACTTAAGAACAATTAGTGAATATATTACGGTCATCGAATAACAAATAATGTATAGTTTGAATAATTAATACAATCTAAATGTCTGAAACAAAAACATTATCTGAATTGCTGAGATTAAATATTAAATCAAAAGTTTAAAAGGGAGTGCTACTGCAAATTGACTAGCTTATTTATAGTGAGGTGTGGTAGCAGTGGCTGTGTTTAAACACTAAGCAAAGATCTTGGCGATGAACTCACGGAACCGTTTGGCATACTGCTCAGGGTGAACAGTTGAGATTTCGGCTCCAGCCTGGTGGAGAATTCACACTGCAGGTAAATTGATGAACCAGAATCTTTGCATATTTTGGCCATTATTTTTTGTGCATTTGTGTGTGTGTGTTACTCACCCCATGTTTTACAGTCTTGGCGGCATGAGCAGCTTTCTTCTTGGTGTCGTAATGGGTCAGCACGTTAATCAAGCCCATGAAGTACACCTCCCTCTGGGGAGAACCTACAGCATCGCAGTCACAGGAGCAGTATATAAGAAGACTATGATCAATATCATGGGATGATATTGATCTCATCCATGATTGAGGTACAGTATCATAACTCTCTGACTGAAATATCATGTAAAGAATCATGTTGTTTTTCTAGTCTGATCTCACCTTCTGCACTCTGGATGGCATATACATCCACATAAGGGTCAAATTCCCCAGGGCCCAGTGGCTTGAAGGAGTTCATGTACCCTGCGATGCCCTCAGGGGAGGCCCCATAGGAGCCGACAGCAGCAACAGGGGCCAGGCCATTCTCCTCCTCTTCTTCCTCATCATACGAGGACTCCTCCATCTCTTCCTCTTCATCTTCCTCCCTCTCTGCCCTCTCTACATCATGGATGCCCAGCAGCAGGCTGTAGTCCATAATCCTCAGATGCACCAGGAACTAAGAATGCATACAGACAAACTGAAAATACACAAATACATACACACAAACACTCACAGACACAGCAGCTGTCTGTGGGACTGTGGGACTTTACCTCTATGTCTCTGTTCAGCTTGTCCATAATCTTCTCCTTTGCAGCCTCAGACACATATACTTTCTGCATATTATTCCTGAAGTCTACATCTTTGTAAGTCGGCAACTCTTTCACCTAAGGGGATGACCAGGACAGGAGAGAGTAGACTGAACTGAAATATATTACTAAATAAACCATGGTTCAGAAAAACTCACTATTGAATCAGAATCAGAAAGGGGTTTTAATCACCATGAAAGTTTGCACAGACAAAGAATTTACTTTGGCAGGAAAGTGCATACATTCAACATATAGGAGTAAATCTTAAATAAGTGGTGTAAGTTTAAAACAAGTCTAACTATACTATATATATATATGCTAAAGTCTAATTAACTAATACTAAATAGTACTAAGGGGACAGGTATGTAAAATTAAATAAATATAAAATAGCTATAATGTACAATATAATAATACAAATAGGGTGCTTAGTGCAAATATGACATGGGTGCAAAAATGGCAAGGGTGCAATATGTAGCAATGGTTTTAGAATCAGTGGTTTAAAGTCATTGTCTGATAATCTTACCTTTTCTTTAAAACTAGCTGCACGGGACACCAAGCACCCCTGATAAGAGAATAGATAGCATGCTGTATAACCAACTCAATCCATCCAAGTTGTTTCTTTTAGCCAACAGAACATTTTGACTTTGACTCCCCCTAGTGGTCATGTCTGGCGGCACTGTGAGCACACTGGTACTACTCCCCTGAATACAATTACTATCAAGCAAAATAAAAATGAAAACAATCTGAACTGCCATAAATCATAATGACATAAATGTCTACTTCAATCATATTGGCCATGGTATAACAGTTATTCAGGTGTTGCACAAAACAAAAACAGTCTTATACATCAGATAGATAATGCAATTCTTCCCAACCTTGAGGTCATATTTTCTGTGTACATGTAGCCTGTGGCTGAAGACGTTCCTCATGACAATGAGGTATGTGTCCTCACTCTCCACGGTGACCCGGTACATGCCCAGGAACTGAGGCAGCAGAGTGCTGCCATGGCATGTCACTATATACTAACAAAAATAAATATGCACACATTGAAAACGGCAAAAAAACGTTATCACATGGTAGGGTGTTGTTGAAATGTTAATAATGAACAGGCCTTTACCTGGTGATATTCAGACAGGATGTTGTGAATGTCTTCTACCTCCTCACTCGAGATCTGCTTCACCATCAGGGTTCTGTCATATGAAGTCAGCATCAGACCCATCCCCTGCCCCTCCCCATCCTTGACAGGAGGACTGCGAGCTAGAGACACCTGTGGATAAAGGAGGATATGACATACACAATAAAACATTATCTAACCCTGTGGATAAAGAAGGATATGACATACACAATAAAACAATACATATTACGTTTATTTATATAATAAAAACATGTCTGACATATCTGCAGTTAATGCAAATGTCAGGCAAAGTCCATGTAAATTTTAAACGGCCCACATCCCCACAGACAACCTTTCTAGCAATGTGCTGTACCTGCAGAGAAAGTAAATGACTATGCACCCAGAAGTATCTAGGCATATCGGTGTTATTGTACTGCAGTATTTCCTAATGTAGCCTACCTGATAATCCTGATCTTCTATTCCAAACCTCTCTCTAAGGTTTCTGAACACCTGTGGACAGTACTCTTTAAACTTGAAATGGCCTGGAAGATTCTCTCTGTGGGGGAAAAATAAAAGTGGTTTTGCAATTGCTAAGTAAATATCAACACTATACAATTTTCTATTATCAACTAAATATATGGCATGATTCTATAAAAAGTAAGTAAATACTGTGGACATGGATGTTTGTCCCTCCTTGTCTTGGTCTTTATCTCCTCTCCATATCTTAGGCAGGAATTGCACACTTCCTTGTTCAAATGGAACACCACGCTCCCAATCACTTGCAGTATACAGTACTTCCACAAGAACATGGCAGCAGAGAAGAGACAAAGGCTGATATAACTAACGTCATGGTTGCTGACATAACTGAACGTCATTTCTGCAGACAGCTAAACTGAATAACTAATTGATATGGTGGAAAATAAGTTGTCACAAAGACATGCTCATATTGTGAATAGTTTTGCACAAAGTTGAGTGGTCGTCAAATATTGCCAATGCACACTATTAGGCCTACATTATAGTTTTATATTATCAAGCCAAACCTAATATATAACAACACTGTCATAGACTACCATGAACAATGTATTCCTAAATTATAATTTTCTCTGCTGTGCAGAGAAACTAAGACCTAACAATGAGGGAGCAGTTTTCAACAAGGTTTCAGAATTCCAGACCAGATTAAAGGATTTGACAAATCCACAAAATCTCACAGAAGTTGCACTTTAGCCTCTGTCTCCAACTACAAATGCTGGACTACAGCAAAACAAAGACAAATATCAAGAAAAACAACCAATAATACTTTATGCCCTGGTGGTTACCAATCATTTATGGAGGGGGCAAGCTCTAAAAAGTGTGATCAAATTCTCTCTCTCTCTCTGTCTACCCCACACACACACATACAGACACACACACATACACATCATGTTTCACATTCCTTCAGTGGACATGTCATCTTGAGTCTAATTGCCCTAGCTACTTAACTGCTGCACGTCACAGTGTTGCGCTGTACTCAAAAGTTTAACTGTCTCATCTTGCTGTTAAAATCTCCTCACTGCTTTGAGAAGAACATTTAATTATTTATAATTAATAAATCTTAACTTTGTTGCTTGCCTTGATCTGTATGGTAAATCTGTATGTAAAACATGTTCAACAATCCCTCCAACATCGACATAAAAAACACGACACTGAAGAAGTGACAAAGCTTCAAAATTATGATAAACATAACTTATTGTTTTGTTTGGAAATACTGTACAATGCCTGTTGCAGAGGAAGAACACATCTGCTACTTTCAAGTATCCCTCCAATGTGTAAATTCAATGTGTAGTCTATTAATTTACAGTCTCCATAATAAACTTGTATTGCAGTAAAGCAGGCCTACTTGTTGAAGAGGTGGTTGTTGACTTTGATCTTGGTGTTGGCTTTGAAGTCATCTGGGAGCAGCATGACAGGGACAGGTACCTGGCTGAGATCATTAATCTGCAGGCAGTAGATACATGTCAGAATCATCACATACACACAAACTGGACTTGAGCCAGGACTAACACACTTCTGGACGTATACCGAATGATTGACTCCCCACATAAGGACGCTTAAAACTGGATCACTGGCTCGGAACACTTCCACTTTCTGCTGTACAAAATGCTTCTTCTTTGTCTTCGTTTTAGGCGCCAGGATGCTCAAGGGGCTCGTTGTGGCACCCGGAGAAGACATTTCACCGTTGAGAAGTGGTCCGCTCGCAACTGATGAATGTTGCAATTATAAACAACCCAATAGGCATAGGTTGCAGGATACTGGAATCCTCCGGAAAGTTAATTCTTCGTCTTTGTTTTTTGAGCCGTTCAGATTCACTCGGCTTTTTTCGTTTAATCCTACCTTGCCTTCAAATAGTCCTTCTCGATCACTCAGTTCCTGCCGTCAAAACATTTGCCAACATCTGGCATCTCTGACAGTGCTACGTGCCCAGTGGACAGGTGTGGGTGACCGTTTAACCACGTGCTCCTCCCACATACGAAAACAAAATAGCCCAAGTTATTCACTAGATTTATTCATCATATTTAAAAAAATCTCTCTCTCTCAAAATGAAGTCATATGGACATTTTTGAAAACCAAGTTTAACGCGAACTGCAAACTACGGTGTACTAAAGTCTGTAATTCTATTAGTTCCTGGTCATATGAGAAAGATTGTTGGATTACGGACCTGGACTAGCTTTTACTGCCACAGAGAGGTTATTTCGAACCACAAGTAGCTTTTTGTTGAACCTTCTCTGAGGGCTCTGAGTCTCACATGAAATCACTTATCGTGATCATCACATTTTAGGTCCGAAAACGTACAGTCATAGATCGTAACAGTTAAAAAAGCATGTCACATTTATTCGTCTGTTTAGAATACGCATCATAAATAGAATATCAATTAAAGATAATGTACAACAGTATATATAAGCCATTTATAACGTTTTGAACAGTACAATAAAAATGAAACTTAATACAAATATGAATAAAAAATTAAAAAAGCATACTTGTAAATTAAATAAGGCACATAATGAATCAGGTTTGGAATACATTGTACAATATACAATACTTTAAAAAATAAAAACATACTGTATGAAAGATTGTGTGGCCATTTCAGTGAAAATGTTGCAGGATTCCAGTCAATAATAATATGCAGTTGCCTAATTATTAATAATGCATTTCAAATACATTTGGACTCATTTAGAATTTAATTTAAAGGTGCAGCTTGGCTCTCCACTCTTTTAGGTTTTAATGTTTAGATTTTCATCACTAGAGGGCGCAATAATTCTTTATTAACAGTAAAAGGTTGAACGTTTGAGAGAGAAATCAGACAACTAGATACAATGAAATAACTGGTTCCTGTCTTGTATTGGTCAAGTAGTGTCCAGCACTTCCTCATCTTGAACATTTTTCTGTATCCTTATAAGGTGCCACATAATCCTTACTAGGATGATGCTGGCAGTTTCACCTCATACTTTGTCACAGTGCAGTGTGCCATCCTGTCTTGTGCGAGATAGCATGGGGATACCATGGTCATCCACACACCAGCAGTTACCACGCTGCATACCTTTAGATGACTGGCACTGCAGAAAAGGAGACATACATGTTGTAGAAGAAGGATTTCCATTTTACAAATAGGCCAGGCATGTAGCAACTATCACCCCCCCCCCCCCCCCCCACATACACATACAGTACATGCTCACACAAATTAATTCATATATTTCAATGTACTAACATTAAAGGCATTGTTTTATGGACTCAAACATCTGAGCAATAAGAAAAAAGTGCATTACCACAAACAAATTCGACAGGGACATGTCATGCATCAGGAAACTAAATGCATGTTTGACAAACCCACCTGCTTCTTTCTGAAGAAACCATTCCTATCACAGTTAGGCATATAAATATCACGGTCTGACAGGAAGACTTGAGGTTCAAGGCCTTTAAGGATAGAGACAAGTAACCTACGGCATGGAGCCTAGAGAAAGAGGTAGAGAGAAAGAGAGAGAGATACTTAATTTTAGGCTAACCCAGTTTTTTTTTTCTAACAGAAGTTAGTTTTTTCTGTTTCTGAAGTGAACACAGTTCTTGTTCAATTAACCAATGTGTTGCGTAATGATTTATACCTTCTCCAGAACTTCTCTTGGTATTGAGTCTGCTGTTTCTGTGGGGAAGGGGAGGTAATAAACTGCTTAGTATTCACCTGGACATTGTTTGCAATAAATAATTGTGCATCACCTTTACAACAAAAAGTTGTGTCATCCCACTTGCTTTAAGGATTGTCTTACCTGTGGTCTTGGGCTTCTCTGTTGCCCTGGGCTTTGCGACACAACAGACCCCCCTCCCTTGGAGCAGGGCCTGGAGGGGGCTGATGTCCCCCTGTGGAGGACTGCAGCGAAGTCCTTGGGCACAGCTCAATGTATAGACCCCACATGGTTCTCCCATGCCCAAGGTGGTGGTGCTGATCTTTACGGATTCGTGGTGCGAGGGGGCCCTAACTCCCCGTGAGCCTTTACAGGAAAGACATTCTTGAAGTGGAGGCAGACGAGAGGCCAGGGTCCACGAGCTGGAGAGAACAAGCTGAAGGAAGACCAAGGCCAGGATGTCAAGGTATAGCAACATTTTTGCTTAAAGTTAAACAATCACACAATGGTGGTCTCCTCGAGGTTTCAGTAAAATTATTGTTGGGATATTTTTCTCTTTTCTTTCTTCCAGGCTATTGATTTTTGCTGACTATTATCAGTAAATGAGAGGCAATGGAGAATTTTTAGGAATCCCCTCCAGCTACGACAAAGCGATTATAAAGCCGACAGACACTACCGACCGCCTCTTTTAAAGAGTCAGAAGTTGGAGGGAGAAGGAGTGGGAGGGTAAAAGAGAGAAAATTGGTCTCCTCTTTCCAATCCAGATTGTTGAGCACACCCCTTCTTTCCCTTGTCTTTGAAACACACCTCCTATTTGTTACCAGTGTCTTGTAAGATATGTAGCCCCCCCCCTCCCCCCGCTTTCCCGTTCATCATATGAGGCAGATCCTATGAAAAATGTTAGTGAAACAATTCATCAGGCTATTGACGTACTTTGTGACAAGACTCCTTGCAAGCGTGAGAGCAACAGTCAGACACATTGGAATGCAATTTAAGGCAAGGTTGTATTCACTCAGAGGAATTTGTCACTCATTTTTAAATGGCACTATCAAATTGAATGTTTTCATTTGCAGTTTCCATGACTTAACAAGGAATAACAAACAATGCCCACAAATGATTGTGTCATAATGTAAAATGACAGGCAGAGACTTTGGTAAAAGTGGTACTAAAGGTGGAGTAGCACTTCTCAACTGATTGAAACCTTTAATGTTCTGTCACATTGATGGACTAGACTGGAGTGAAGAATGTGAGGAAAGACTACCTTCCTAAACAGACTAAAACAGACTAAAGTATAACTGCTGTTCAATGCTGTAACATTAACCATCTGGGCAACAATAAATGTGCTGGCTTTCTTACTCTCCAAATACATGGTTTTAAAAGCCGTTCAGTTCTCGAAGTCTCACAGTTTAAAATATTCCAATCAATGTGCCAGCATTATAGGAGCTTTATTTTTTCATTCTAACTTCCACTGCTCTCCTTTTCCTTTCTTCACATGATATATTTAACTAGATGTTTGCATATTTACATTACAGTGTCGGTGAAAAGACAAATCCCCAAACAATCTGGACACAAGCCGGATACAAAAAAGTCGTCTGACCCTTGTACGCACTGATTGGTCCAAGCGTTGTTGTAACATGATGTCATTAGCAAGCGCCATTCCTAATCTGTGGGGTTTTTTTGTTTACTGAGGTTGAATTACTGGATATTTGTAAACAATGTGGCTGCTGAGAGGTTTAGATAACTGTTTAAAGCTACGGTGGGTAATATTAGGAAAATATGTGTTTAGTAGTCGTTGTCAACGTAACTCATTAAATATTCTTCACGGAGCTGTCTTGAGTTGAGTAAGCTACAGTAGCTAGCTAAATGCTACTACCACTGCTAGCTAGTTGTATGCGAACTGAATGTACACTGCCACTAACGTTAGCTGGCTTAGGTAGTCTAACTACAGTGAGAAGTCTCGTGCCAGTGAGAGTTAGTTTGGTAACGCTAGCTAATTACTGGTTACCAACTACAATTGACAACTGACTTTTCTATGGTATCTGCTTTATTTGCTGAATGTGATTAACTTCATGTGTGCCTTACCTGTATGTTCACTAGGTAGCTAAGCAATGGACGATATCAACCTGCACTATCGCTTCTTGAACTGGAGAAGGAGGATCCGAGAGATTCGCGAGGTACGGGCGGTCCGGTACCGTGAGCGGTTCAAAAGGATGCTGAGGGAGGGAGACATACTCAGGTGCGAGAAAACTCACGTGGTCACTGGTAATCGAGGCCGTGGAAAGTATTTGGTACTTTCTGTGGCAACGTTAACACTAGACTTAGTGATGTTGAAGGCCTAGTACGAGAACTGGAGGATAGAACAAGAATACATTTTACCGTCACTAGCATCTTTAGTTAGTCGCTTATCATGATTTAGTAACAATTCCATGCATATTTTACACAGAAAAACTTGGAATTCAGCTTACTTTACTCTAACTGAAAAACTTTTCACTTACAGTTACCAAGGCAACTCTGATGAAGTTGATTGTTATGTGGCTCCTCGACCACTATCGAAAGGACACAGCTATTTCGAGGTAAGTTTAGGATTGAATTATAGATGACTGTGATTTACAAAATAAATCATTTTAATTCAAATAAACCCCAAAAACCGAATTTCCAAAACTGGAATAGGTCCATCCAGTTTTGGAAATTCGGTTTTTGGGGTTTATTTGAATTAAAATGATTTATTTTGTGTTTAACACATTGCAATAGTAAAATCAGTACTTTTGCATGTTCCCAAACATAAAACCTGAGTTACAGTGACTTACAAAGGCCCCTCTCTTGTGTCCTCACTGTTGATCCCTTGCCATTGTATAATTCCTGACAGTTAAAGAGCGTTTTTCAAGAGCATCATAAGATTCCATCATGAGCCACACCCTCTTGATTAACAACAGTCTGCGCTCAAAATGCTACACAGCTGCTAAATTTAGTTGACACATGAAAGTAAAAATAGTTTGCAGACCAGCCCAGACCATGTTGTTTTTGGACCCCAATTACATTTTAACAAATGAGCTGACAAATGGATCAAACATGGTATTTTTCCAGTTGCAAAGTATGTGGTGTGTAACATAACTCCCCAGTTATTCATCAGTAGCTGTTTTAATATAATTCCCTCCAGACTAAATCATAAAGACAGCAGGCTCATAAAAGAGGTTCTGGGTTTTAGGAAAGCTCAGGAAAGGAGGGTTTGGCTGTACATGGTGGGATAGGGAGAGGTCTGTTGTGTTATGTTGACTGCTTGAGGGTATGCCAAGGCAGTGACTGGATCAAGAGGTATAGAGAAGGATTCCTGTGCTTCCCTATGGTGTTGGAGGATAAATAGGGCTGCTCAGACATTATGAACCTCTGTCTACATGTGTCTGCGTTCTTAACATTTACATTTAGTCATTTATCAGATGCTCTTATCCAGAGCGACGTACAGTAAGTACAGGGACATTCCCCCGAGGCAAGTAGGGTGAAGTGCCTTGCCCAGGGACACAATGTCATTTGGCACGGCCAGGAATAGAACTGGCAACCTTCTGATTGGAAGCCCAATTCCCTAACTGCTCAGCCATCTGACCCCCTATCTAAATCTGACCCTCCCTGACTTAAAAGGAAATAAATATATTGTACTTCTCAGGAATTACACTTTTAAAATAAGTAAGACATCACATTTGTTCACATTACACAACCTAAGTCCCATATTTTATTTTTGGGGCTCATGATGATATAAAACAACATAGGTACTGGAACGTGTTTTCTCACACAGTCGAGGGACTATATTCATTGGTAGGACTTAATGATCTCTCCTTCTACCTCTCCTTGTTCTTCTTTTGTATAGTATTGTTTTATAATTATTTAGACTGTGGTAAATGTTCTACTTTTTACATATATGTTTCTTGTATGTTTATCACATGCACCTTCTTGCCACATTAAAGTCCTTGTTTGTGTAAACTTACTTGGCGAATATAGCTGATCCTGATTCTGATTCAGCATCTGTCAGGTTCTAATCTCTCCACCTAGGATTTAATCTCCTCAGGGATGATGTCATAATGATTTACAATTGGTGGGTGCACATGTACGTAATCATAGGTGTCTGTTACCTTGATCAGGATATAGGAAGGGTAACTAACAAAGTTTTTAAAGTCGGGTGGTTTGTGATGTTTCAGGTGACCATCATTGACACAGGAGTGAGGGGGATGATAGCTGTTGGTCTGGTGCCTCAGGGCTACAAGCTGGACCATCAGCCAGGATGGCTCCCACACTCTGTGGCCTACCATGCTGATGATGGCAAGTAGGTGTCATGTTCCTGTGCACAAAAAACACTCCAGTCTTCAAGAGATGTGTTGTGTTTTATTGATTTGCTTATCAAAATTTACTAGATGAGTGTATGTTACTGTTACTTGCTATGTTCTTGTTCTTGTTTGCTTTTATTACTAGAGTAAGTTTGTTTTGACAGGGATGTGTATGACCAGTTATGTTATTGGACCCTATGAGCTGCCCAAAAGTATGTGACTGGCAGCTCAACTTTACCTCTCCACCATATCACAGGATGTACAATGGCAACACTGTTGGACAGCAGTTTGGGCCCAAATGTAATCGTGGTGATCGCATCGGCTGTGGGATTTATCTGGATTCTTTTGAGAATGACCAGACAACTGTATTCTTCACCAAAAATGGCAAAGAAGTATAAATCAACATTTACTCCTCCCAACCTAAATAGAGTTGTATGAACAGTGTTGGCCATAACATTTGAATAATACACAATTTTTCTACGTGTTTGTATCCAGGTTGGCACAGTGGTAGTCCCTGGTTCTCCTGAGGGTCTCTACCCTTCCGTGGGAATGCACTCACTGGGAGAGGAGGTACAGCTGGACCTGCAGGCTGAGTGGGGGACAGAGGAGGAGGATGGACTGATGATGGTGGACAGCCATGAAGATGAGTGGGGCCGTCTGCATGATGTCACAGTCACAGGAACGGTAAGGCAGTTTAAGACTTAACATTTGTTGTAACCATTCTCCTTTTGTGAGGCCCTTTCACTTCTGAGCAGATTTCCGAGCAGTAAGACAATATTTTATCTCCTTATTGACCGTGCATAGGAAGCTGTCATGGATGTGTGTGTGTGTGTGTGTTTGTGTGTGTGTGTGTGTGGGGGGGGGTGCTTTATGCGTTCATTTTTGGATGAATGTACGTGTCTCTCTGTGTTCCAGTGTTTATGTCTGTGTTGGTAACTGCTGCCTAGAGACTTGGTGGTGTATTGCTTTAGGCACAACTAATTGTGGAAAATGTAGATAGCACAACACCTGGAACAAGCACACCTGTAGATGACCATACAGTCTATAGGTGAAAGACTGATGTATTTACTTCACATACTTCAGAGACAGCTTGGCTTGAATTCGAAATGTTTTGTTCAACAATATTTGATTACTTGTCACACCCACTTTTCAATATGCATGTTTTGGTTAGCATTCACATTTGCCTAGTGTCCTAGCAACATTAGGTCAAGATAGATGCATATCTCATCGGATGACAACTAACTTATATATTATATATAGAATATTTTTGACAAAAACCTATTAATATGAATTTACATCCTTGAGGCTTTGTTAAATCTAGTTGTTTAAAGTAGTTTAACATTTGTTTATCTGAATAATTGAATTGGATGTCAAAATGATCTATAAACATTCACAACAGCCACTATGGATCTCGCGAGAAATAAATATAACTAACTGATATCTTAATCACTAGCTGCATCACAGGCACTGCACTAGTGCTATGAAATGAGACACACCAGATGGTTCTCAGATAGGGGCTGAAATTCACTTAACCCCTTTACTGTTAAACAAAGGGCAATGGAGCAAAGCTTGCAGACCGAGGGGGGTGCTTTCTCAGATTGAGTGTAGTGGTAAATTAGTACACAAAGAATTATTACACATGGCCTTTCTACACATATATACAACCACTTTCTTCATCGTGAAGAAACAGACGCCTCAATTATTTTCTCTTTGCTATTTTCTTCAAGGCGATACAGATATGTCTGGAGTCACGTACACTGGCAGAGTTATATCTAACCTTGGTTGTGCAGTAAGTCAACTGCACTGTCGTCATGTAAGAGACAGGAACGTAGAGCCTGACTAATACTGTAAAATTGACTGCCAAAGGTTAATTATGTTAAGTTATGTTGTGGTTGGTATGTGTCACAGGTTACTGTGGAACCAGAGGGGTTGGTGAGCTGGATATAGGTTAGTAGAAGGAGATTCTGGTGTCTTTTTTAGTTTCTCATTAACACCAGACTTTTACTTTGTCTGTAGTTACTTATCTCCCTTTCATGTAGTTTCGTTCTTTCTCTTTTTTTCCCCCTCTCTTTGTTGTTCTGACACAGATTTATGATGACAAAGATGGGGGGGGGGGTAAGGGTGGTCTGCCTGGCGGTATCAGCGCTAGGACTCAGAGCCCTCTGACTCAGACTAAAGACACACAAAACCTGTCTGTGAGCGGGCAAGGATTGTGTTTGGCGTCAGGGGAGTGCAGCTGAATAGCCCTGGGGCAGGCACAGCTAACCTGCATACCTCCTTCACTTTTAATTAGCTTTGACTTCCACGAATACGCCCCGGTCCCACTCCTGGGTCAAGAAAACGCCCAGAAACCTTGTCCATCATCCAGTCTCCAAACCATGCCAGCTCTCCGGTCCAGTTTGACTCTGCCAGGACCATCCCTGCACAAAGACTACTGTTGTGGTTAAATGTAGGCTGTAACAGGGAGCTTGTGTACATGCCGTCATTGTGCTGTGTGTATGTGTTGGCTCCAGTGTGTATCTCCAAACCAGTGTTTGGCCTTTAAGCAGCCTGAAGCTGTTTTAAACAATTACTGTATTATAAGGTGATGAAATACCATGGTGATGTAGACACAGTGGTTTCACAGTGGTTTCACAGTGGTTTCCTGTTAAGGGATGATGCTACTTTCTCGCCCACATTGCTGTGGTGTGCATCATGGGGTAATATGTGTATGATCTGTGAAAGATATGAGCTTCAAGTAATGCCTAGGAGATGCATCTACACACAATGACCTGCATTCTCCTGTAACAGACACCATGTTATCTTCCATCCAAAGGTCCTCTTCCACCATCTAGAGGCCCTGGCTTTTTCTTCCTGTTTGTCTTTCTGACTGCCCTGTTGGGAAACCCTGCCTCAGGGTCTCACCAGTGAGACACTGGCCCACCATATTTTGTCCTGCCATGCGACATCCTCTGATGGAGCTTTGCCCACACCCTCAGGAGCTTATCAAAGGTGGTAATGATTGGGCGGTCATCAGGGACAGGAGGGATCTATCACGCCGACACGATAACTGACAGCCAGATTTATGGCCACTCATTAGAAACCTGGACAGGGCAGATGTTACCTGCACACTTGGAGACAACTGAAAGTAAAAGAGTGTGGAACAAAGGGTGGCATTGGCAGGGATATCATCAAAATTAATAACTAATCCTTTCTAATCCATTGAGTAACTCTGACTGACAGAAATGTCGAAGGATCTTTCCCATTAACGATCAAATTACGATTAACCATGATATTACGTCTTCATACAGGTTTGCAGAAGTTTCATATCGTTCACATATTTCACAGACCTTCCTGTGCATGCACTCATTAGCACCTTCAAATCTATAAATGATAACCTGACATGATGTCTGTTGCCACAGGGGTGAACTTGGACGTAAACAGCTGTAGTCCCTAGCTATTGTTTTAACAGGAATGTTGTTTTCCCTCAAGAAATGTAATCTAATAGCTGTCTCGCTGAGGACAACCAGACATGCGCACGCACGCACACACACCCCATGTCTTTCTCTTGTTCTCTCTCACTCTCTCTGTGTCTGTGTTTATGGGGGTTTGACACACACTGGAGCTGGAATATTGTTCTCCTGAGTTGAAGCTTAGTTTCTTCTTACTTAAGGGGCTCTTACTGTTAAGGCAACAGGTCAACAAAATGGGTTTCTACCATTTTTAAGACATTTTTGTCATGTTAGAGATCGACCCACCCCCACCATCACCACCCCTCACACACACGGGCACACATGCATGCCTTTCCCCACTCCTCTTGAGGATCATTGGAAGATTTAAGCATCTGTCATCACACCCACCGGATCTTGTTGACTGCTACTGGGAGGGCTAGCATGTCTGACACACTCACATTCTCTAACCTTTATGTTAGACATCAGACATGTAGACCATGCATTTGGGCTTCAAAGAAGCAAGGATTACAATGCAGTGTTGACATAATTTATTTGTCCTGTATTAAAAAAATATTTCCAATGACAGGTGAAAATGTCAAAGGGTCAAGGAGTGGGAGAGGAAGGGGTGGGTAGCAAAATGAGCGACATGTACAGAAAAAGAGGGTTAAGCCGGTAATTGCTGTTTTAAGGAGAGGAAAGAAAAAAAGGTGGTGTTGACAGATTGTCGTAAAGTAATTATAATGATAATAACTTTCCCTTGCTCTTTATTTATGGTTCATGTCTACCCTTTTCTGGCTGGGCAGAGGGAAGGGTCACACACAGTGCAGCCTGACACAAATAACACACAGCACATGTACTAATCCTTTTCACCTCGCAAGGACTATGTCACAGGGTTCTTTTGTAAAATCTTTGTTTTTCCTCCTATTTGTTTGAGGTGGGAACCATGGTTTTTGGCAGACTGACAGCTTGTCTGTGTCAGTTGAGTGTGTCCATGACGGATCAGCTTTACTTTGAAGGAACTATCAGTTCATGTAGCTGAATGCAGTTAGCTACCAGGATATGAGCTCATGCTTTAGAAACCAAATTATTTGTGGTGAGAAGTTTCAGGAGAAGTCCTGAAAACCGTGTTTGTGTGTTATGTGGTATGCTGCAGAGATGACAGAGTGAAGACTTTTGGACTTTTTACCTTTTTGACTTCCTTTTTTTGTGAATGGAGGGACTTTCCAGATGTTATTCTGGGTCATTAAAGACAGTGAATTTAGACTGCCCTTGTGACCATCTCAGTCAACACAATCCTTTTGTACTTTTCTCAATGGAGTTAGTCCATCACTTTATAAAAAAAACATGTGGGCTCTATCCCACCAGTCTGGTAGTCAGGGCATGCCAAGGAGAAATGATTACTTGTGTGTGCAAACTAAGAACATTTTCACATTAAATATTTTGTCATGTTTTATCGTAGCCTAATTAGGCTAGAGTTGGATGGCTTCTTATTTTTTGTTGTCCCTTCCTCTCAGCTGTTGGAGTACGTGGGGAAGGGGAAGAGCATCGTGGATGTGGGCTTGGCCCAGGCTTGCCGGCCCCTCAGCACACGCTGCCACTACTATGAGTTGGAGATCACAGACGCGGGAGAGAAATGTTACATCGCCCTGGGACTGGCACGCCGGGTAAGAACCTTCTCTCACTGCCCTTCAGTAGAAGCACATTGTGATCAAAAGCATCATCATTATTGTTCTCCATAAGTTTTAGTCTCTGCTTGACACTGGCATGACATTGCACAAGCTATGAATAAATACAAATACAAGTTGGTCGATTGTCCAGTCTTTAAAGTCTTCCCTTCCCACCCTTCTACATTCCCTCACTGTTTCCAGTCTGAGTGATGGATGGATTTCCCCAAAAGGGAAAAAGCGAACAACAGAATAAATAGTGCTCATTTGAACCCCTTGTTTGGTTTTCCATAGAAAATCCTAGCAGCCCCATTTACATCTAACCTATCATGTCTACATGGTAGCACTTTAAGTCAGTATGGAAAATAATTTTTCTCTGTTCTACTCTATACTATACTGTTACCCTAACAATCAGTGCACATAGATAATAGATATTATTGTTAAAATACGCAAAGATGTTGACAAGTAAACTTTCTGAGTCCGGGTCATGTAAAATAAGTAGTTTCCATCTACACTGTATGTTGAACGTGTTTGGCTCCTCAGGCTATGCCAGATATGGTTGATATATAAATTAATTTAGACTCATTCCATCTGTGTCTTGTCATAATAGATGACAGCGATTAACAGATCTCTGTTGTGGAAATAAGTACCATCCATCTACCAGAGAAAGGACTGTCATATGAATATCATATGAATGTTTCCACAACATAGAGACATTGCACCAGATTTGGCAGCCTGGATTTAATCAACAAGGAATCTCCACATTCAGTTTGATGTCAATAAGAGAGCTGTAACTTTTAAATACTTTAGATACTTTGTCTGGGATTTTATTAGATTCAAATTCTAGTCAAGGCATTTCACCTCAACTTCTGTTTATGTCTTGTGTGCACGCAAATATTTCATATCTTAGCTTTTTTAGCATTTGACTCTGAAGGAGCAATAATCTTTAGTTGCGTTCCTCACACTCCATGGTAATCCTGATCGGTTCACACCTCTCTCTCTTCTCTCCACCTCTCTTTACCCTATACGGGTGTGTGTGCGTGTGGGGGGGCAGGGGGGGGGTGTGTGTGTGGGGGGGGGTGTGCACATGAAGGAGGAAAGAGCCCTCGGGGTACACAGGGACATAGAATAGAACTCTGTTATTTCACTGATTGTTTTCTGGGAATTGTTTTGTAAAGTAGCCTGTGGTTTCAGGGAACTCTCATTGCCGTGCTGAAGTCAACCAATGACATTTCCATGAAACTTTCACAACAAAATCCTTCATCATTTAAGTGAACCTGCCACTCCAACCCGCCAATGACAGCGCATCGCAGTCAGCTGCGACTGCTTTGTGATTGGATAATGAAGTGATTATGAACTGCATTCCCTTGTCCGTTTTAATCTCCCCGTCCTTCATTCTATGTTTTAGTTTCCTTGTCTCCGGTTTGACATTTGTTCACCATCATACTCCTGTTCTATCCATCTGTCTCCATATCCCTCTTGCCTCTACTTCTTCTCATCTGACTGTCCTGAGCCCCTCCCTGTCTCTATCTCCATCAGCCTGCCTGTAATGGGATGTGGTCATAAGGGCTTACATTGTCTGGTACAAAGGCATCCCTCTTCTCAGTGGGAGTTAGCATTGACACTCACCTGACAGCTCTACAGTATGCCTTTGTTAAAGCACAACACGTAGAACAGTACCAGCATACAGGCTAGTACTGCTGTTAGCGCAGTGCAGGTGACACCATTCCCAGGTGATGTTACTCCGGCAGATAACCATCAGTGTTTAGAGAAAGCTGTTTCATCAACGTAGACAGATAACGTGCTACAGCTAGCTTTCCTCCTAACAACTAGTTAAAAGTGTATAAATATAGTATACTCAGAAAAGCAACTAACTATGGGGTTGGCAAAAGACACATCTTCTTTAATAATCTGATGTGTCAGCTGCCTTCCAGAGATAAAAGTTAAGGTGTAGAGAGGCACTGGAGACAGGTGTCTTGCTCACATGGATTTACTAGAGACTAAAGCCCTTTATCTGCCCTGTTTGACTTGAGGTTTCTCAGCTAATGGACAGGGTGCATCCTGGGACAGTACCTACCTATTAAGTATGACTCATCGTCAGATGTTATCAGGGACAGTCATGGGCCTTTCATAGAACCGTCTGTTTGATTGCTTCACCCTGGGCTTTATGACTATGTAGTCTATGCAAGACTGATAAAAGACCAGAAAGATTCCTGTAACTATTGTTGCATAGCTAACACACACACACACACACAAACCCCCATTGGTTTTTCACTGACTGTGATGACCTTTTCTGAGGTAGGACTACCCCAGGAACAGACACCCGGGCTGGAGCAGGGGCTCTATAGCATACCATGCAGGTGAGTGTCTTTTCTATTCCTGTGTGGTCTGCATGTATCATTTCAGTTTAGCCAATTATGACTCTGCATGACATACCGTAGACGTGTGAATGGTTGGTAACCTCTTTTTTGAACAGAAGGCAATGAAAAGTTCTGTGTGTGGAGGGGAAGCATGTTTGTGTTGGGTTTGCAGTATTCTCACAGTATCCCATAGATAATAGAGGCCATATAAAGTAAAACACTAAGCCACTAACAAAGGAAAATGCATTCTCTGTCTCATTCCTAAGGATTGTGTTGCCCTTGTCTAGCCTATTTAGTGATACAAGGAGAGGGTAAAAAAAAAAAAATACTATAACAGAGACATTGCCCAGCTCGAACACATATACTATAGGGCAAGACTCCTAGTGGAGTTGTCTAACTCAAACATGTATGGTGTCTCAACCCACCCCACCATCCCCAATCATCCTCTGGTTTGTCTAAGGATAAGGCTGGATGCTGAGACTGCTGCCTATATCGGTTGGGCCAGATTAGGTGAAGCCCCGCCTACTTATCACCCAGTATTTCATCTGGTCTATATTGGTTTCCATGGGATCCACTCAAGCGTCTTCCTATCCACTGTAACAATGACAAAGTGGATATTTCCTCCCAGCTGTTGTCTGACCTCCCTAACACAGGCAAGGTTAACACGAGAAGCAGAGCCTGTTTTAAGGACAACTTTGAGTGACAAGATGTGAGCTGCAGCAAGGCCTTGGTCATAACACGTTGCCACGTTTTGGAGAATTGACTCTCCTGTTTCTGAACCTCTCTCAGATGATGGGAAGATATTCCAGGGGAGTGGGGTAGGAGACCCCTTTGGTCCTCGCTGTTTAGAAGGAGACGTGATGGGCTGTGGGATCATGTTTCCCCGAGACTACATCCTCGACAGCGGAGGTGAGGGGCCCTGTCACCATGGAACAAATATCACAAATGCTATTGGTTGAGACTGATCAGTTCCTAAGTATCTGTTGCCCCTCTGTCCTGTCTGTCTGCCTGACTGTTGCTCCCTCAGATGACAGTGATGACGGGGAGCCAGAGGTGCGGCCCAAGCAGCGTCGGGTTCACAACGACCTGTACATGAATGACGAAGATCAAGAGGAGGATGGAGAGGAGCTGGAACCTGAGCTGGAGGGGCGGAAGGTCACGGTGAGAAAAGCCTCACCAGAAGTTTTGTATACTGTTTATATTGTTGCCATGCCAACTGCAACCTAACCCCTTTGTGGTGGCAAGGACATGGCTAACCATAACTTCTTATGAAATGTTGGTCTTTGTACATCCTCTCATTTGGTGATATACTATTACTTTGATTTTTAGCACTTTTGGTAGAAAGTTTGAAAACCTACTTATCTTTCTACAATGAGAACCCTATTGAAAATATATGTTCTGTGCATTTATGGCTGCAATTTTTCGCTCTCCTTTCTCTGTGCACGGATTAAATGTCTCATTACGATGTCAAATTTAAGAGGGTCATAAGGGGTGTCACCCTGTATGTCGGTGTGTAAGAGCTATCAGGTATATCATAGCTTCTTTTACGGTGCAGATGTGTGGAGGCATGGTTTCAAAGGTTCCCATAAGGTTTTTTGTGAACACTGTCGCCTCCTGGTGTCTGCACAGGTGTTCTTCACCCGAAACGGGAAGGTGGTGGGACGGAGGGAGGTGGCTGTTCCAGCAGGGGGGTTCTATCCCACCATTGGCATGATGAGCACGGGGGAGAAGGTCAGAGTGGACCTACACCCCCTCAGCGGCTGAACAAAGCAGAGGAGACGACGAGAGAAGAAGAAAGGAGAGATGGAGTCGCCTTGCCACCGCTAGTCTTATTAGGTGGACTATGTTTTGAGAGTGGTCAAATTCAAGACTGGAACCTTAACCAGTAGCAAAGAAGGGTGACTCAGGTATATGCCAAAATCAAAATGACTGTATAAACTATGATGCTGTTTAATGGGTATTTTCTAAAACTATGATGATGCCATATCCTTTTATCTCATGCACTTTATAAATATACTGTGTCATAATGCACTACTGGTATTTGAGAAGCTTTTGTTTTGCATGTTTAGACTGCATCTCATGATTTTGTTTGGCAGTTTACATTGAACATTTCTCCATCTGTTTGGATGAATCACCTTTCATATTTGTTTTTTAAAAGGGAAGTTCTTAAACTTCAAGTACTTGATTTCATATTGTTAGTTATCAACGTTAAGCACCATTGATTATAATGTACTGTGTGTCAGTTATCTCTAAATTATGCACCCTTATGCAATCTTTCAAAGCCTGAATAAAAGGTATACATTTATTTCTCAGAGTAGCATGTTGTTCATTTGATTTCACAAATATGAAATACTTGTGGTTGGCCAGCAGAGGGCATCACCACCTAAGATCATACTTTAAATTAGTTACAAAACTGTCAACTTGAGTTCATATTTAAATAAGGAGTCATATCCATAATAAACCATTTTATTCATTAAAAATAATGGCATTATGGTAATTTAATTATGTAAAATGTTCATAAAGATATACAAAACATTGGTCCTCAGTAAAGTACAGTATACATAATCAGGGTAAATCTGACAATGTGCATATATCCAGTTCTTAACTCAATTACAAAATATTATTTTTATACAGTTTAAACCAGGCACTTTTTAATTGGAAATTAGAAAATGCAGGAAGCATAAACATTCAGAAACACTGCACTCAGACAATTCATTTGGACCAGAGAAGCAAACAAAACTTGTCATTCTCAAATCAATCCAAGTGTTTAACACTTTACAAGCATTTAGAAATACTTTTCCCATTATCCATGTGGCAGTGATTTGGACTGGCTAATATTATAGATATTTAATCCATCATTCACCACCATCTTTCAAAGCAAGACAATATTTAAGTGAAAGATGCAGAGGTTCCAGCATAGAGTGTATATTTTATTACCCCACAATTTAATAATTCCCATATTATATGAAGGCATTGCATTGAGATGGTTGTTCAGTTAAGAGTTTAAAAACAGACTAACCAGCCTTTGCTGCATAAAGAAAAATAACTACCAAAAGTACCAAAAAGATCAAAACATTTCAATGCACCAGTCCGGACCCATTGCCTACCTCTGAATTCATTCAAGGAATCCAAGAGGCCAGGAGTTTTTTTAAGACAGAATGAACACTAAACCTAATATAAAATCACAAATTGCACCAACACAGTTAGAAACAATGTGTGCCCTCCCCCCCCTTGCATCATCCTCGCCCTTTCATACATGTTAAGCTAATTCTGATGTCTGAAAGGGGGACATAGACAAATCCTTTTCAGACATCATCTTCCTCATCATCTTCTTCATAGTAGCGATTCCTCTTGATCATCTGCTCCACTGTCAGCTCCTCCTCTCCTTCTCCCCCTTCTTCTTCCCCATCCCAGAATCCCACATCCTGGGAGGTGCGGTTGTGTTTGACATGCAAAGGTGAAGAGGGGGATGCTGGGATTTCTGGTGAGGCACTTTGGCATTTCAGAGGCGCTTCTTCCTCCTCATCTTCCACTGCTGCTGCTGCTTTCTCTCTTGACATGTGTTCCTTTCTATTCTCCGTCTGCTTTGGAAGACTTTCGGCATCCTCCTGTGAGCTGTTCTCTCCTCCAATCGCACCATCACTTTGCAGGACGGGCTTCTCTTCCCTCTTATCTCTCCCTCTCTCATCCCTCCCTGTCTCTGCCTGGCTCTGGGCCTGCTGGGCAGGGTCCAGAGGACAGGAGCGGGTTTCCTCCAGAGAGCCCCTTCTCTCCAGCAGGGGCCTGATGGGTCGGCGGGGCTCCCGGGGGCCCAGGGACAGAGGGGAACTAGCGGTGACAGCCACAGAAAAGGGACGACTGCGCTCCTTCAGAGAGGAGCTTCTCCTCAGGCTTTTCAGCTCTGCCTGCTCTGGGCTCTGATTGGACATCAGCAGCTCTCCCTCTGGGGGCCACTTGGCCCTCCATGGCCGACTCCCAGTAGCTCCCTCCAAGGAGGGGCTTCCTCCTCGAGCACCCATACCCGTCCCAGCCCCTAAATCTCCCTCTGAAGAAGGAGGCCAGGCGATCCTCAGCCTGCGAGTCTCTGTTGGTCTCTCCACAGAGCTGTGCTTCTCATTTGAACTTGTGTTGGTGTGGGCCAGTGTCTCCAGAGAGGCAGCCAGGTCTGTTACCTTGGCTATGGGAGACTCCTCCACAGTGGGGCTGGGTTGTTTGGCTGGGTTGTTCTCAGCTGGATGAGAAACTATTGTTGGTTCCTTAACTTCCTTTGGCCTAGCTCTCTCCCCATCCGACGAGTCCTCCTCTTCGTCTGTCCGGGTGGTCCACAGCTCTTTGTGGGGCCGGTGTCCAAAGCCCTCATCATAGTTTCCTTTGGCCTTGAACAGCTGGCTAAAGTGGGGCTTGCAGTAGACATTGCCATGCAAAGAGGCATAGTTCCCCAAGCTAAACCGAGGGCAGTAAAAGGTTAGAAAGAAAGACAACTAAAATCTTAGCTAATATAGCAAGAGCCTTCCTGAGAAATGACTGTTCAAGAGTAACACATCTCTATGTCAAGTATCAACAGAGAGCCCTGTATGTGCAGGTAAAGTCAGACCTGAGCTTGGTGTTGCAGTGGACACAACGGAAGCAGGTGTTGTGGTAAATATGCTGATCTGCCACCAGTTTCTCCAGAGGGTACACAGTCTTTAGGCAAGCAATGCAAGTTTCCCTCACAGGCAGGCAGAACTTCTACATTTATTAATACAAAATATATGTAAGAGGACTGCGGTCACCAGGAATATACTGTAAATATCAGGTTTTAGTTTTTGAAATGATGGGTAAGGATAAGGGAAATAACTTACTCTAGTTGCCTTGGGTGGATCACTATGGGCAGATGACAGAGGGCTACTCTTAGAGCTAGGATGTGAATTCATATCAGTGCCTAAAAAAAAATCAAGCACAATGCAATTGCAGGCTTCAGACTCCAGTTTGGCTCATATTGGAGGTAGAAGAGTGGACACCAGGACAGAACAGTAATTCAAGTAAACAACAGTCAGAGCTGCCCTTTTACCCATATTTATGGGGTCCAATTAGAGAAAAGAACAGCTCAGAATCCTGCTGGGACTGGCTCTGTCCCCAGAACCCCACACCAGAAGCTACGGCATCAGAGGACGGGTGCACAGAATACTGGTGTGTGTGTGTACACATGTATGAGTGGGTCTCCCAGACTCACCATTAGTCTCATGAACTGGCAGTTTTTTTATTTTAGACTCTAAAGGTGATACCTGATTGAAAAGGGGATAGAGAGTGTGCAAAAGGGAAAAAATAGAAAAATACAGAGAAAAACTATCAAACTTTGCAAGGTCACATAGTTAACTGCCCTGTGTCACAGAGTTGATTTACTATCAGGACATTACTACTCTGTTTATCAGCCTGAACTCTGATAAATAAATGTTTGCATATACAATGCAGTCATTACAAGAGACAGCTGCATTAAAAACTCAAAAACGTTGTCTAACACACCATGTCTCTCCTTCTCACATATATTAGTACTGACCAAAGCTACACCACCAGGGGGCACAATCTCCTTGCCACTGAGGTGACCTCCTTCCATTTCTGAGACACTGGCCTGAAAAACAACAGGGTTGATAAAAACAACTCACATCAATACAGAACAGTGTGACCATGTAAATGGTTGAAATGGTAAATCGGACAAAAATAATACCCTGCAGAAACGTTGTTATACTCTTCAGTTTCTGGATAAGAAGGTTTCATGGTTCATGTAAGAATTGAGCAGTAAAATAGTAGGATGATATGTACATACACACATGGATGAACTTCCAATGCGTGCAGCGTCCTTTTTGGACACAGCAGCTTGGTATTTTGCCATCCTGTCCCTAAGTGATGTGGACTCGAACACTCTCTCAGATAAGGAAAGGCCTAGAACACAGACACAAAGGTTTACAGTCATCAGAACAATTTTCACTTAAATATCCTTAAGTTACAACAGTGATCTTCAATTCAAAAACAGTATGTATGTGTGTTCACTTGTGTTACCCCCAAGTTTGTCCATGTCCTCTGAAGGGGTCCGGCGCAGTCCCGTCCTTGTCTCCTAAATGAGAACACTCAGGTCAATTAACAATCAGTCATAGACCCATAAACTTTATATCTTTGTGGCAGAATGAGTCAGGACTTCTTGTCTGTACCCAAGTCAATTCCTTATTGGTCCCAGAAGACCAACCCCACAACCCCCCTCTAGGATCACCCCTCCCCCACACTAGCTGTATCCTAATTAGTCACTTTCTGGATTCATTTTGATTACAACAGGACACTGATGACCACTTACAGGAAACTCTTTCACTCACTGATAATCTCACACACCCATTTGATGCATGTGTCATTTCCCTGTTCTAATCAAATTATATATATATATATGTGGAGCATATCAAGCCTCAATTGTGTTGGGAATTGTTTGTGTGTATTTCCCTTTTGCCCATGTGTCCACACACTGATGAGTAAACCAGACAGAGACTTAGGAGTAATCCTCAACACAGAAGAGTGAAGGAGAGATTTAGTAAATTAAAACAATCCGTTTCTCCTGGCCCTCCCATTTAAATCACCATGGAGCCCTAGCTGCCCCCTCCCCTCCTCACAGTCTTACATGCAGGATTGTTCAATAGGACTGTTTAGGTGGCGTGGGATGGGATTGTTTCACCATTTTCATGGTGTTAGGTTTCGAAGAAGGCAGCTCTCTTTAGCCCAGTATTGTGAAAGCTGTGTAATGTGACTAGAAGAACGTGTACAGACAGGAACACTTAGTTCCAAAGCCACTTTAACTGATGCCAGATTAGACAGTGCTGGGGTCAAAAGGAAAATTATGCCCAATTGCTCGGGCCAACCAGAGACGTAACTTTTCTTTGTTTTTATTCTTTATATTGTCTTGGATGCATTTAGCTCTCCAGACTAACTGATAACAACCACGACCATGATGCATCATGCTTCTGAAACCTTACTCAGAGCTAGCACTGAACAGTACAGAGAGAAAGAGAGAGGTGGACTACAACTACAGAAAAGGGGGTGAAAAAAGATAAACTAATGGGAAGAGCAGGTCCATTAGACAGTTGTGGAGGTAATAAAAGAAAGAGACACTGAGAGAAACAAAGAAAATGTGTGTGTTTGTGAGAGACAGAGAGTGTCTACTGTCAGGATGTTATGCGGGTGGGAGAAAGGAGCAGTGTTTTCTGTAGGAGTCAGGGTTTGTAGGCCTCTAGTAATCTGGGGGTAAGGAGCATGTGCATACCACTGCCATGACATCAGCACTGCTGTAAGACAGCATCAGCGCTGAGCAGGCACAGAGATACAGCTGGAAAAGGATGAGCTCTGTATGTCTGTGTGTGTGCTGAAGGAAAGGCAAGTGTGACCAATGATCAGCCAACCTTTACCGATGTTATAAATTATTCTTAATCCGTAGTAAATTGGATGTAGATAACTATACACACACACACGTAATTATTTGTGAAAATAGGGGCTTAAAATGGTGTGTATTAAACGGGCACTCCGCAGTGAGAACAGGTCTCAGACCAAAACAAATTGAAGTTGACCCCCGAATAAAGTCCCATCTATACAATCCAAGCAGTATATTCAGCAGCAGCCCAGGACCTTAGGAACATGGTCAGCATGACACAGGCCTGCCTTCACGAGTCCTGCACCACTACAACACCACCACTGTTCTCTACCCAGCCTCCTCAGAGACACAGGGGAGACTTTCTGCGGTGAATGCTCATGAACTTAGTTAACAAAAGTGGTAAACACAAAAGGCATGGCACATCCACACAATTCCTCCTGAAATTCAGGCCTCCTGAAAGGCCTGAATCTCTCAAGCCTCCTCCACCTCTACCTGTCAAAACTGAAAAGCAAAAGAGGACAGTTCTACAGCAGTCCAGAAGGATAACATGTTAAATTGTCACCCCAAATACTGAATTAAATTTTGATGAATCAGAAAACCAAAAGTAGAACTTACAAAAAGTTAAGATATGAAGAGCAGAAATATCTTGGGCTAGATGGTGTAGGTGTGGTGGGTTCTGATAGAAAGAATACTTCACTAAGGAAAAGTCACACGGCAAGGAGGGAGGGCAGGAAAAGAGAGGTAGAATTCCAGAGGTGGGTCTTTGAAGAAAGCGACAAAGAGGAATGCAAGAACATTCCAGACCCTCTGCTACAATACAGGGTGGAGGTAGGGGTCCGGGAGGGGGCAGAAAAGAAGGCTGGTGAGGATTACTAAGCTTGGTCAGGGTAGACTAGATCTGAGAGCATAGGGCTGGGAGTAAAGGGGAGAGAGAGAGAGTGAGAAGAGGTGACTTTAGTAAAATGTTTGGAAGGGCATGGAGTTGTGAGGAGCAGGAAGACAGGAGAACAGTTTTTTTCAGGGATATTTGCTAAGCAATGACAGGACAGCGTGTTATTATATAATTTAATATGTGACTTGTTTCTGATGAGAGTTAGGGCAACCTTCTGTATTTTAAGTTTTCACATTATTCGATAATCTGACTTATGGTGTTAGTCCTTGTCTCTCTCTGTGTGTGTATATTTGCAAGGTGTATAAGTGAGCAAGGTTGTGTGTGTAGTTTTGGTAAAGATGTGTTCAGTCTGTACTTACTGATGTGCACTGAGACAGACAGCGCTCCAAGGGGAGCCATGTGAGAAGCAGACAGGGCTTTGAAGCGCATGAATTAATCAGGTACAATAGCATGTGACTGACTTGACTAAAATCCAAAGAAAGATTGTAACTAGTACAGTCTAAAACTCAAAAACAGAATAACAGGTCAGCTACATCACTGCTGTCTGTGTGTGTGTGTGTGTGTGTCTGTGTGTGGGTGTGTGTGTGTGTGTACCTTGCCAATGGAGTCTCCCTCTCCCTTCTCAAACATCATCTTCAGACTGTTGAGAGGCATACTGGGTTTCTCCAAGGGGCTGCAGGGGCTGGACACCACTTTCTCCTCCACCTGCATCGACCCTTCCTCCTCTTCTCCCTCATTTGCTCTCAACTCTTTCTTCTCCATGGCTCTCTGGTTCTCTCCTCCCTCTGCTGGCTTTATTGCTGCTGGGAGGTACGGGTGGTGGCTGGCTTTACTTTGACCTTCTTGAGTGTTCAAGGGTCCAGGGGACTTTTCGGTTGGGGAATGGTTTTCGGTGAGGGGGGGAGGTCTGGGCACAGCTGGAGGGGTGATGCGAGCACGTGGTTTGCTGATGGGCAGAGGAACAGTTTTATCCTGTTGAGGGGGTCTTGTATGTTCCCAACGTTTCTTTAAAACACTCAGGTTCCCTGAGCGCAGGGTGGGTGGCAGACTCTCAACTGACTGGGAGGACAACAAAAGGAGAGATGGGATTAGAACACCACTTCAGTCTCAACTTCTGACCTCCTGTAAAACTGACACCAATGAGACGAGACTACTCAACCAACACATCAGTCATTGACAGATATGGATCACTGATAAATGGTCCATAAATCTGCATTTCAATTTTCCACACTGTACCAAAAGTTCACTTTTTTATTTGTTTATCCTTTTTTATTAGGCAATACAACCTCAAGTTGCAGAAAAAAGCAAGCACATAATGTCATCACCAAAAAATATTTATTCCTACAGCAGCCATGCTGTAAAGAGTGAGCTTGTTACTGACTTGGACAAATGACAGCAGATTCAATGACCAGCTGTTCCTAAAGCTGATCCAGGAGAGGAAAGCTGTCCAGGGGTTGCTGTCAGCTGCAGACTTAGTGCCACAGCAGCAAAGAAAGACTTGGCTTCAGACAGAGGGAGCAGGACTGAACATGGAGAACTCTTTCTCAACTGCATTCCATTCTGTGGCAACCTTACCTTTTCCCACAAACAACCCAGGGGAAGGTCCTCTCCACTAACCAACCATCCATAATGTGTAATGTATTAGTTTTCAATTTTCTCTATGGAAATGACAGCCTGCTCATAACTGACTATAAACAGCTGGAAAGTACAGAAAGGGGCGTGGAACACCCTTTGACAGGAAGACTGAGCTAACTAATAAATTAGTCAACCCATTTGGTGAATCAAGCATACCTTTCCTTAGACCCAACTAGACTGCAGCATGTCTGAGCATACAGAAAACCAGGTCAATTGACAACTATTCAAATGTATAGTAAATAAATTATGTGCATTGTTCATTAATTTCCAAGATCAAAAACTCTTGAATGAGGAACCAACATTACCTCTCCATTTAACAAGAAGAGGTGGTCAACGAGCGAGTGGAAGTAGTCCATACAAACACCTCCAAACCCTAACTCTACTTGAGACATCTCTTTATGACCACAGTCCATAATTTAGCTACTCCAGAGGAATCCATTCTGCAAGTCACAACAACGGATTTGACAGAGACGAGCACACACATGGTAAAGGAACAAGGAGAAAGGGAGGACTGAACAGGACAGTAAGAGAGAAACCCGAAGCTAACAGAAAACAGACACACAATCCCTTTCTTTGTCAGACCAGCTGAACTACAGCAAATGGACAAAACAATGAAAAGTTTGTTCTCTGTTTTTTGAAAAGAGAAGTGGAGAAACCTGTGTGAGTGAGGAGAGACGAGGCGAAGTCAAGCAGACCTAGGCAGCAGTGTTGGATGAAGTCCTTCTCTGGGTCTGTGAGCTGAGAGAGAATGATAGAGTTCTCCCAGATGTTAGCAGTAAGAAAAAAACTCTGCTTTTAGGAGCTAGCCCACCCCCCATCGAGACCAGGAGAGAAAAAAAAATACCCAGGAAACCAGAAAGCAGGAAATGATACATTTAGGAAAAGTTTAACTCTTCAATGGCTGGGTCTCGTGTTCCATTGGAGTTTTATTCCAATAGAGGAACTTAATTTTAGACATTATGACTTTGTCTATAAATCCTACAATGTATAATTTAATTACAGCCTAATGACCTCTGCCTCACCAAGAGCTCTACAACTGTTGAGGAATGTGGCAGAAAATCATAATTTTACATTGTTCAAGTGCTTCTTAAGTAGTCAGTTATTCCAGTTATCAGTGATATTATCTTTTCAGTTGATCGTCACCTTTACCTGACCCTTTGTCTTCTCAAAGGCCTTATGAAATGTGCTACGTCCTGATTCTGATACATCCTGTCCATTGGGTCCATGACTCAGAGTCAGCTTCCGGCTCACTTTATGCACACTCACACAACTGGAGAGACACACTTCCGCAAAACCTAATTCTAACATTACAGATCTGGCTCAGTAGTAAAGCCAAGCACAAAGGACAATCAAGAGTAGACTACTACAAGCTAATGTAATAACATTAGTGCTGACCTTGGTGAATGCTAATTTGGAAGGTTCACATCATTGTGGACACCCCTGTGGTCAAATCTCAGTCATATGGCAGGAAATTATAGTTATACTAACAAAGGATCAGATGGTCATAAAGATTTGACGAGTGACTGAACAGTAAAAGTTTTAGCTCTGTCAGAAGGAAGAAAATATTATTAGAGAAAACACAAAAC
Organism: Hypomesus nipponensis; assembly: GCF_054491055.1. Lineage (NCBI taxonomy): Eukaryota > Metazoa > Chordata > Actinopteri > Osmeriformes > Osmeridae > Hypomesus > Hypomesus nipponensis. The sequence goes on from NC_140369.1 coordinate 9,673,360, forward strand.
CTAATTTTACCCCAAACTACATAATATATCCAAAAACAAGGATGACACTCAATATGGTAGAATTACCTTATAATCCTGCCTGTTACTGGGTGATTTATTATTCCCTTCACTAGTCCAATCAAGCACAGCCCAACTGACAAAGGCAACTAACTATGGCAGTAGCAGATGGTATTAAAGGGGATTAGGCATTTGAAGTGGGATTATGGGCATGACTACAGGTTGATCACAAGTAATCAACAAAGGGGAGGTAGTAACAGGCAGTTTGTTTGGGGAATAGGTAGATACTTACTGCTTTCTTCTTCTCTGCATTGGACTCCTCAGCCGCTCGTTGGTACCTGTGGGAGGGGAAGAGGGCTAGATGAGCAACACTGACCTCTGCTGAAGCAATATAGTTCTGCATAAAGCTGACATTTTTAGTCCAATTCACTGTGGCCATTTCAACAGTACTAACATAATAATGACATATATTTGATAATACACAAAATAGCCATTCAGGATTAATTTAAATTTAACATTTGAGGGCCATTAAAACAAAACAGCTTCTTGCTTTTAATCAGGTAATTCTGATCCAAACACGCCCTATTAAACACTATCACCACAACTGAGAGAATCAGTCTAGTTGTTTTACATATCACCGTCTACTGGACAGATACTTGTATTACATTATTGCTGAAATAAATGCATAAAGCTAGAAATAGTGCCTTCATAACATCTTTTTTGTTCAGTCTCAGGCTATCAAATCTATCAATAGCCTAGCTACTTTTGTGTTTTTTATTTTGGGATTTCTCTTTTCATGTTAATTTCATTTAGATGATGTGATCTTGACAACATTTGTAACTGAATTGAATCTAAAAAAATCTTGATGAACTGATCTTGAACAGATTACTTTTGAAATATAGCTACCAGTCTATATATATTAAGGAATCTCCTAACCACAATTTGAACAACAGAAACTATCATCACACTATCTAAACTGTACTGTAATTACGTAACCTATCAAAGTATTTTGAAAATTGCATGGAATGTTAGGACTGCAGATGAGGAGCTGTATGGCAGGTTTTTCCACACACGCATGACAAAGATAGACTATAGCCTACATAAAAAGTGTTAGTATGGTAGACAAAACTACTGTTTGGCATATTTTACTCACTTGGAGAAGCGCTCCGCGATGGCATTGGTCTTCCCCCGGCCGCTGACCAATGACAGCTCTTTGGCGGTGACACGTAAAGACTGTGAGGCCCATGATCTCCTGTTGAACGATCCACTCTCCATGTTTCCTTTCTAAAAAGTTGAAATTGTAATTGTTAAATATTTTTTTTAGGAATACAAAAAACACTTTTCACATCAGGTCCACAATATGCCTCAAAGAGACAACACTGTTGGATGAAAACCCCAGTCACAGAATAATAAGCACAATTAAAATCACCATCACTTATCAAACTGAAGAACTGACAGTACACTGCACTTTTGACTACTTTCTCAACAATAAGCTTAAGTGGTCCCTGACGATAATTAGAGGGAGAGCTATATATTCAATGAGAGTACTGTCTGTTTACAAAGAGATACTGTCAGACACTGCCTTTTCAACCCCCCAATGAGGTCACTGACCTGTACCAATCACCAGCAATGTCTGCAAGCTTGTTTGTCCATTTATACAGTATAATGACATTTACTCACCGCAAACATTTTAACGCATACGCTTGCACGTATAAACACAATTACTGGGGTGAGCTTTGAAACCATCTGCCCCAAATAGCAAAAATGCAAGTTCTGATCTGCCTGACTGCAAAATAAGTAAGCATTACATGAGCAGTTAAGCTGTCATTGTGTGAATCAGAGCATATCATCATCTGACTGCAGACTGGGGCCTTCTCTGAGCACGTAAGTGGTAGTGGAAGCATTTTATACATACTTGTTTTTCTTAAGTAACAATTAAAGGCAGCTTGATTATACAGAATAAAGGCAGACATACTTTGACGTACAAACATAAAAAGACATGGTTGCTATGCTGGCCAACACATACACAGGTAAATAAACAACAGCCGACTTTAAAACTGTTATTTGTCTGGAAGGGAGGGCCATCTTGAAAATAAACACATTGAAATCAGTTAGAAGTCATCAAGACCCTCCTTGAGTACACATTATAATTCACCACAGGAATTCAGCCATGTCCTTTACCGGTCAGCTGACTTTCTAGTTGCACCTTGCTTTTTACACCTTGGTTATTTCATCACTAGGCAACAATGAATGGACTTTGAAATTAACTTTAACAGAGCAGCAGGTTATGTGTTGACACAAAGAGAGACAGGGAGGGTGTGTTTGTGGGTGCATGAGTGAGTAAGAAAATAAGAGAGGCAGGCACTACAGATAAATGTAATACAAGTAATGTGGAATCATACAAGATAATGTGACAAGATCATGTGGATAATGCCCACTAAGCAACAGATTAAAAAAAATGAAAAGGTTGATACATTTGCAGTGAGACATCCTATTTACTTCTCATAAACACAGTATTTATCATAGCCACAGTCATTTTTAGACGTGGTCTCAGTTTTCATATTTTACGAAGACAGCAGGCCAACAATTAAACCTGGGCTTATGGGGAGTATACTGGTTGAAAGCCTGTGCAGCTAAAGTATGCATTCAGGGGGAAAGGAATAAAAGGTGTGTGGGTGTGTGAACACATACAGGAAATGCATCCTATTCATGTATACTGACATGGTGGGATAGCTTGGCAAGCCAAAGACAGAAAGGGGCACCATTTTCACAGAAGATGTTATCTGATATAACTGTCTTTCCAAGCAAAAAGACACAGAACATCACAAAAATATAGCTTGATTACTTAATATTAGACATACCCAAACATCTAGGTCTACTGCCGATAGGCTTACTCGTAATGCAGACTCACACAAGGACAGTACACCTTAAGTGTGGAGCCTATATATCGAAGATGACCGATTCTGGGTTCAAACTTTTCCTGAGGCAATTCTTATCTGGTTTAGAAACACTGGACCTACGCATGTTAACTTCAATAAAGCACAAAACCAAATGACCTTTAAACTTCCACTTCCTTCTGAGTTCTCCCTGGCAACACAGTATCCAAAACAAACCTTGAAATGTCACCAAACTGAACCAAAATGGCTCTGGCATTGTGCAATAGACATGACCTAAATCTGGATGAGACAATTGTATATGTGTGGTGCACCTAGGGGAGGTTGGGGGCAACCTGCCCTGGAGGTGATGGTTAAGCTTTAATGGAACACTAATCCAGCAAAAAGATCCCAGTGATGCAATTCAAAAGATTCAAATGTGAAAATTGCATCTTGCTATCCTAGTGGGATTAGTCAGTTGCAAACCTAGAATCTTTGGAAGTCAGTCCTGTAATGACACAAGTAAAACAAAAAAATGTGGCACAATACTGTGGCCCTCAAGCACAAATTACAAGTCAGTTTACAAGGACATAGGCACAAGTCTATGCATTTTATACTATATATAAAAAAGACCTTAACTAAAATACTACTTAAATGTAAGCCTTTATGGTCATTTTTAGTCAATGACAAGTGTGGGTGGTGACTGGGGAAACTACCCCTGAATGTAATTTATGGAAAGCTGGTTCAGTCAGAACTGAAACACAGGCCTTCCCTTCATGGCTGATTCAGCACTTCATTGGAGCCAGTTGATCAGGTGTCACAAAGCCACCCAACTTCTTTTAACCCTGTAGTTTTGAGCAGTAAACAGCCTTTTTGAAAACAATTTAACAATTCACCTTAACAATTGCTATCACTACATCAGTGACAATACAGATTGTGAAAGTTATGAAATTGATAGATTAAAAACACAAACAACTGAAGTCAAGTATTTACTACAAAAGAAAATATCAAATAACTCACCTTTTAGTTTGTCTATCGTCAGCTGGGTCTTAAGAAAAGATTACATATGTTTGTTTTTTTTATTTCATTTTAGCTTCGGTCTTTCCTTAACGTTTTACACTTCCGATGAGTCACTTCTCTGGCATACCTTGAAATACCTGATACAGTGTGTGTTTGTGTGCGAGTGTGTCTGTGTGGTGTAAGAGGTGGAGTAAGGAGAAAGGTGTCATAGGACTCTAGGGGGATGGTCATGTGATTCTCTGCACCAATTACCTTAGGTATTGCATTTCTACGTATCAAGCACATTGTGTGTGTAGTGCGCATGTCAGCTAAATCCTTGCAACAAAAAAAAAACATTTGCTTTGCACTACTGCATCAGTATTAATCATATATGTTGAACTTGAATACGGACAAATATAACCTGTGTCCAAGGTACAATTGCATCTCTCCATAAGGGTGGTGTGTGAGTGTATTGACAAAGGACAGCTGGAGGAGAGGTGTAGAGAAAGGAGAAGAGAGGGATAAGAGAAACAGGGAGAAAGAACAGGAAGCTCAAGTTTCTCTGTGTCGTTGAAAGAGGACCGGGAGGTACACGAGTGTCATGTGAGCCCTGCCAGGTATTGCTGCAGTGCCAGAATCATGCTGGCTTTGTCACAACACATGTCTGAACACTTCAGACATTCCTTCTTTTAGTGGTTAGCCTAACCAACAACTTTTCTCTTACATTTATGAATACACAGGCTTTAAACAGTTCATAAAATATCCAGGTTTGTCAGAGATAATTTAGGCCAATTTAAGGCCAGAAGACAGCCTTTTTCACTTGTTTTTACTGAATAAGTCAATCTTTCTTGATCAAAGGTTTGTCTCTTTTGCCGAGTTTGTCTCTTTTGCCGAGTTTTATCAAAATCATTTTACAAATCGCATGGAAAATACCTTTCCCAGCTAATTATTCTTAAACTGTTTGTCTTTAATGGAGTATGCTTTCTTTTAACAGAGAAATAAAACATCAGATTCTGACATTATGAACTGGGGCTATTCCAAGAATGTTAAATGGAATATAACTGTGCCAATAAATGAGCATAAAGACGTATAAAAATGACATACTAAAACTGTCATGACAGTCAAGATAAAAGAAAAGGACATTCAGCATTGAGTTGACTGCAGGCACTGACAAGAATACCAAACAAATGTCTCTAAAGACAGCCACTGAGAGTCCACCTCCAAAAGGATTAGGAATAATGGAGTATCTCGTTGTTGTCAGACCAAGATGGAGTGTATTCATTAAACACATTAAATATGTAAAACAATGTTAACATCACAACATCAATGTACCCTAACTGGTTATGCCAAAAAATAAAACAGCAGTGTTTACAATTTATGATGAAGTCCCAAGATAATGTGTTAACAGGATCTCCTGTTAACAGGATCCCCTACATTTTTCTTGAACAGCAGGCTAGTTTACGCTATGCATGTTTCCGAAAGTTTGTTTCAGGATTAGGTTCAGATTCTTATGAGTATCGTTGTAAACTCCAATACATTTGGCTATAGCTATTATCTAGCTACACGAGGAATATTTTGAAAGATGTAAAATGACCTGGTTGTTATTTTCAACTGTAGATACAAAATAATTCAATAACCTACAAAATACCCACCTTTGTCTTTTTTTTCTTCAATTGTCAAACGGCATTTAGTCTCTGCACATGTTTGAAAACTCAATTGATGAATGTCCCGGACGTGCCAGCAAGCAGGTGTAGCAAAACGTATTTCCAATTGTATTCAAGCGTGGTGTTTACTGTAGTCAACCGTGTATAATTTACAATTTGTTACAATCAAACACGAAAACAACTACAGAGTAAAAAAATAATGAAGGCCACCGCTGTAGTGTAGGACTAGCAATCAAACTTTAAGAGCGGGTGTTCGAAAATCTTGTGTCTGCATCGCACGGGGCGTGACTTGTCAAAGTATCCATATTCTTCTGGGAATTCCCATCTTCAAAACTGATGTCCAAACTTGATTCTCATCTTATAAAGACTCCTTTCGAGTTCAGCTCCAAATGTCCTAAACTAGCCTACTAGAAATGTGACTTGCATTCAATTGAGGTAATCGTTTGTCATTGGCCTAAAGGAAGATCAGGTAATAGACTAAATTATTTTTGTGTAACCCAATAACACCATCTAATACTGGCAACACTCTAAATGAATAGGCCCATCTTACATTTCTTGACCATTAGGCTACTATTGCAGTGCCCGAGAGTGATCCATGGGCCATCGCTTAGTGTAGCTCAGGCAAATCGTCAGCTAGCACAATAAATACATTTTGCCAACACTGACTGGTTGCCAGTTCGAGTTCAGCAGCCACATGTGCGTTCCACACAATCAACTGAATATAACCTTGTAAGTTATCCACTTGCTGGTTATGCAACCAACCTATGTGGGGGCCTGCGGGTGAATTATTAGCTAAACTCACTTTAAACTCACTTGCTTTATGGAACAGGCCCGGATAGCTGAAGAAGATTATTGCCCAGTTGTTTCTTGTGACATCCGTTCTGTACGCACTATGTAGGTGTGACGGGTCTGTAAGAGCCGTATAGCCACGCTCCGTCTGACAAAGTAGTTCACCAATCACGGGATTCGAACACTCAGCCTCCGACTTTCCAAGCGCGACCACTACCAACTACGTCAAAGAAAAGCTAGCTCTTCGTTGACGCGGGTGGCCTGTGAGTTTCACCGACTTCACACCGTTACATAGGGATGGTACGATTCAACGGTTCGCATGGGTGTACCAGCATACACGTTCTAAATGCGATTGCCCTAGGCCTATTTAAAAACAAAAGTCCACCAATAGCCTAGGATGGCCTTGAGCCTTGACCTGATGCGTTTCTAAAATTTGCGTCGGTTAATTTCTAAATTATCATTAAAGGGGTCATTGACTGATTTTATAGGGTATTTCACACAGTCTCTCAAGGTCTCCGAATAGGGTAACATTGGTTGGGCTGAAAATGGCCTGGGTGCTGTTCTATGCGCCCTAATGCAACCCTGTGAAATAGCCCCTAGAATGAAGACAGGGCCTATAGTCTTGGCTAAGTACATTTCAGATTGGTTTCAAACTTCAAAGATCAGCACCTTGAGGAAACTAACATCGGGTCAAGCAAACCATTCCTAAGTACCGTTGTACTCCCGGAACAAGTGCGTATTGAGCCTTTTCTTGAATGTGGAGAGACAGTGGCTGTCTACTACCGCGCACTTTACAAAGTACACTGCAAAACAGTGTACTTAGATATTCAGTGCACTCCGTCGCTAATAAGTGCGGTCTCAAATGGAACAAATGCAAATCTGCTCGCGACACCAGCGAAACCTGCCTAAATGAACGCGCTTCTCCACCCCAAGTGAAAAAGCTGCGGAAAGGGCTCCTCCTCTTCCGCTACGTAGCCAAGATAGCGCCCGTTTAGGGCGAGTAGTGTCCATCGTTGTACACTGTTTTTGGACCGTTTGCCGTGCGCCATCCGGGTACTTTCAATGCACTGAATTCTGCTGGTTTTGTGAGTGATGCGCCCTAAGCACTGAAAGTCAGAGCTCGTAATGCACAAGTGCGCGGTAGTAGACACAGCTGTAGTCTCTGATGGAGTTGGGGAGTTGATTCCACCACTGGGGGGGCCAGACAGGAGAAGAGCTTGTGTTGAGAACGGGCGGTCTTGAGCGGTGGATGTAAATGTAATAGAATAAAATTGACCGAACGCGTCGGGTACCTAATCGGAAATGCAATACCACCAACATCCACCGGAGCCTTTGCCTCAAGTCGGGGAGCGAGGGGTGGGGGCTTGGCTTTACCAAGCAACTGAGCACTTGCCATATTAACTCATGGGACGCCATCTTTAAGAAGGTTCAATGCTTGGTCTTCTTAATAATAGGTCTATGCGACACATGTACTTATTTCTCTCAAATCACTCATCCAAACAGCTCCACATCTACATGCCCTTAGAATCAGAATCTGAATTAGTTTTTATTGCCATGTAAGTTTACACAAACACAGAATTTACTGTGGCAGGAAGGTGCATACAATAAACATACACGGATCTTAATTTAAAAAAAGTCATACTAAAGAGCTAAACAATATATGATATAAAATGGATATTAAATAGCATCATAGTGCAAATACTGCAAAATGACATGTGCAAATAGGTGGTGGAGGATAATAGATAAAGTGTTATATCAGGTTTTGGTCCTGATGGACCAAGTGAGTAGCTGGAACAAAGAATGTCCAGGGTGGGAGAAGTCGGCCACAATCTTCCTCGCTCGCCTCAGGGTCTTCGAGTTGTGCAGGTCCTCGAGGGTAGGCAGATTGCAGCCAATCATCTTCTCAGCAGTATGGATAATACGCTGCAGGCTTCCCACCCATAGTCAGACTCATCCCCACCAGAGATGAGCCCAATAAGGGTGGTGTCGTCCGCAAACTTCAAGAGTTTGACCGACTGATGACTGGAGGTGCAGCTGTTGGTGTACAGGGAGAAGAGCAGAGGAAAGGACCAAGCCCTGAGGATCCGGTGCTGATGGACCGGGAGTCAGAGACGTGTGTTCCCAGCTTAACGCACTGCTTCCTGTCAGACCTGCAGGTGGAGTCAGGCACGTTCATCTGGGAGAGCTTGTCCTGAAGCAGAGGAGGAGGGTCCATGATGGCTTTGAGGTGTGCCAGCACCAGGCGTTCAAAAGACTTAATTACCACAGAGGTCAGGGTGACGGGTTGGCCTTGGCTTTTTGGACACAGGAATGATGATGGTGGACTTGAGACAGGCTGGCTCATGGTATATCTCCAGGGAGGTGTTGAAGATGTTGGTGAACACCGGAGACAGCTGATCAGCACAGTGCTTGGGGGTGGCTGGAGAGACAGCACATCATTGGGTCCTGAGCTAAACACCTGCCAAATTGTAACTTTATATAGTGCCCGGTTCATGAGATCGAGACACAGAGATGGATTTAGTTATATTTGAGACATTGAAAAGGACATGTCCTGAAACTGTTGTGAAAAATATTCTACATTTTCAACCAATACCCAAATCTAAGAACAGCACTGGAACTCAGCAAAGTTTAATGCAAAGTGTTTATTAGAATTCAGAGACAGAGATTCCAACAAACGTGAGCATATCCCGGGATCAGACTGGAATTTTTCTCCTGACTTATTATTTCCCAATTATTTTATGTTCTACCATTGGTACAATACTTGTTGGTCAGAGAATGCATTATGCATTCTTACACAGCTGGTCCCTCATGATAAGGGACTCAGATTACAAGTGTTTTTTTGCATAGAAAACTCAAACCCATTTTTAGGCTTACGCTCTGGCTTGAAGCTGCACTAGGTTTCTGGGCATAGGGCCATAAATATACCTCATGATAGCTGGGCCTTGTAGTTTTCTATGGAAGAATCATATACACATGGTCTTCTCTCGCATTCAGCCCTTAATTATCCAGATTTGTACTTTGGGCTTAATATCTTCTACATACTAGTGGCAATACTAATCAGTCAACAGCTTTGCGTCTGGTTTTCAGTAATATAGCATATACAAGTAAAAAAGGTGATGAAGAGGTTCATTTTCAATCATATACATCCATAATCATTAACCATCTTCATAATCACAACATTGTTATGTTTTTTCCACAACAAAACAACAAATTTTAAGAGAGAACGTCACATTATAAGATTGACACTGAGTTTTAGTACCAACTAGTCTTACATAAAAATAGATTTGAAAATAGACATGATAAAGATAATAGATAAATAGATATGTCAAACTTAAGTTATATTTAGCTAACAAAATAATACCATTCTTTAATTCCTTTGGTTTCTTTACATTTAACATAGCATTGTGTTGCCTTTGCATTTTCCAAGTTTTCTATTGTTATATTTTTACAGACATGAATAACATTTTCTGTAATCTTTAATGCACAATGCTGGCCTAAATTAGCTAGTTTTCACTCTTTAAAAAGATAGGATTATACCTTTGAATAGAGACAGTTAAGCTAACATGTTCACATTAAGCATAAAATGTGCAACAACAAAAAACTGTAAACACAAAGAACATGTAATGACATGTAATATCTAAATCATAGCTAACTGCCAGTAACAAAATTAATCTTTTGTATTGTTTGAAACTAATACTACATTGTCATACAGTAAACAATCAAAAAAAAATCACAGCTTCAAATACTACACTTCTGCAGACCTAATAATATTTTCTATATACTTTAAAGATTAATTTACCACCAAAACCTATTTTTGGAGTTAAACCCCCTTATCTTGGTCCTGATTCCATAAGACTCTTTGCAACTGTTATTTTTATTTGGTGTTAAATCTTTGCCCGAAGGGTTGGTACCAGCAGATAAAATTGTCTAATTGGTTGTCCTATAAACTTAAAATCTGAACACTTTTCTTCAGATTGAGACAATTTTTTGTGACTTCACACGTTCTGTGCACCCGATCGTGGGACCTTCTCGTATAATTCTGTAAGTGAAAGCATACATGCTTACTTTAAGTGTTGTGTGCCATGTATTAAGCATTCAGTTGTAACTTAATGTGTTAAGAGTTTTCTTCATAAAAGTGTAATTCTATGTATTCACACCTAAAGGTTATTACTGTATTTAGGTACACTGAAATATACTGTTCATGAAATGGTAGACTAATAGAAACTCCTGGTAGTTATTTTGAACAGTCCTCAGACTGAAGCTGAGAACATAATCAATTAATTCAAATACTGCTGTGCTATTATGTCCAGAACCAGAATAAAACGGTGCCCGAATGGGATTCAAAAATAAGGCCAACTGAATGGCTAGTTTAATGGATTTATTACCTTGACGAGAGATCCATCTATGCAAGCAAATCAACACACCACCAATAATTAGGAGGATGACTAGAAGGATCACAGGCAGGATAATTCTAGAGAGAGGTGAGCAGAGAGTAAGGGAAGTACATGTTATCAAGCATTCAACCTGAAGTTATTGTTTATATAATCTGAGGTATAATCTTACATTTCTGTTGGTACATTATCGTCCTGTCCATTTTCCCAATTATATGGAGTTGAACCTTAGAAAAAAGGATATTGATCATTACAACAACAAAAAAATGCATTGTTGTTGAAACATTGATCCTTCATGCAAGGACTGGGAATGCATTTGCTATAACAAGAGCTAGTTTGGACAAGTATGGAATGTCTACTTGACATAAGGGTAGGGAACCTTAACATTTACTCTCCTAGTTTTATCACTTAATAGACTGGGTGTCAAATTGCAACACATTTTCATGTACAGTCATGGCCAAAAGTATTGGCACTGACACATTTTGTGTTTTGCAAAGTTTGCTGGTTCAGTATTTCACAGAATTAATTTTTCACAGGTTTCTATACAATACTGAAAAACAATAATGCACATTTCATAGGTTTTAAAAGCTTTTATTGGCAAAAACGGTCAATGTATGCAAATAGTACCCTTTCCTACAGCAATCAATCTGCTTTTAAAATCCAATCAGAATGATAAAGACTTCACCCTACAAGACCTAGTTCACACTTTCCCATCCGCTGATGATATGACTTACTGAAATGATGTCAGCGTTAATTTTATGCCAGGACCCAAAAATTGTGTAATGTGGGTTTCAAGCAAAAAACTTTAAAAACACAAAACGTATGTCACTGCCAATACTTTTGGCCACGACTGTAAGTGTCCCTTAGTATTGTTACCTGGTAAATTAGGAGGTACGGTCACTGCCAGTGATTTCTGGCAGATGTCTGAGTTTGAGATGTATCCAACTTCACAGCCACACACTGCATCTGAGTAAGCTGTGCAAGGAACCAAGGTAGTCTGGCCCACTCCTGTAAATGATTAAACCAAAACATGCAAATTGGTTGTATGTCTAATACAAAAATGAACTTTTTACTAAATTCCCACTATTTGAGGTATGTAGACATTTTGTCATGTCAATTAATTTATATGAATTAAACATACCTCGACACTGTCTGCAAACATCATAGGTTATTCCATAACATTTTCCGCTTTCCGCCTTGCTACAATTTGAAATGACAAAATGTCCTGAAAGTGTATGGAGAGTGAAGCAATCAAAAATGTAATCTATTAAACAGTGGAATTTGTGTAATTTTGCAATTATTTCGTTTGATAATATTGAATAATTATTACCTTCCGGACAAGGTGGACAAGGTGGACAGGTATACTGACATTCCGCAATCAACCACAGAGACAGTTCGATTATCTGCAGAGAATGAGTGGGGTGGGGTTGGGGACAAGAAAGATTGCAAATGTTGGGAGATTAGTCAAAGGACAGCTGTTTTTCATAGCCTATTTCCTTATTATTCATTTATTTGTTCATTATGTGCTCTTGACTAAAAAGTCAAAAAGTCTTGACTCAAAAGTAAAGAGCACTAAAGTGAATTAAGGGCAATCAGGTAGCCTAAAACATCCAACACTATTAGGCAGGCAAGACAAAAATAATTAGAGATAACAGCAACAGCTGCTCTGAAATGAGACAGAACTAGACGTTGTCTACCTGATATTATTTATGTCGTATAATCCCCATCATAGGCTATAGGTGCCACACAGCACCAATATTTGCTTATAAAAAGACACCAAAATAGAAAACTAAGTACAGAACACATTAGACTATTCCATGTTAACCACATTTCTGCTGAAGTTTGTGGTCTGAAGTAGGCCTAGTCTGTTGTCAAATTGAATGTTCTAATAGCGATCATGCTCAGGAGACAACTCAATTTAACACATGCCTCCTGTGCTATCATAACAATTCTATAGCCTACATATTTCTTGTCATGGTGGCAGCTATCATAAAAAAAACACCACAGGTACATACTTACACAAACACTCAAACGTGACATGAAACTCATTGTCCCGTTTATCCAGGTATTATGCCAGGTCGGCCAGCCGAGTCGCAATCTTGAGATCCTGCTAGCCAACAGCAAATATCTAACAAGACTTAATAGGCGACAAGTTTTACGTAGCCCAGCCCAGCCCATTTTGAGACCGCCTACCTTTAAAAAAAAAGGGTTAGGCTTTGTTCCAATTCTGTAGCCTACACTTCGTACTTCCGACTCACTCTCCTTGAATTACAGTAGGCCTAGCCTGTTTTTGTTGACAGTTGTAGAAAGGCTAGGGTGACCACCCGTACCGTTTTGCGTTGTACCGCACAGCATTTTCACCCCTTGTCCCGCATGTCGCATATTGAGAAAATGTACGTCTGTTGGTTTTTAATTATCATAATAAGAAAACGTACATGCGTTCTTTTGCCTTAAAAAAATGTACAAGCCGGCATAATGGCAACAAAAATGAGAAAATGTTCTTTTAGTAAAGACTGGACTAGGACATATTTGGGTTTAAGATGCCTGCTGCCTTTGGGCTCAGTAATGTTGAATTTAAATGACATGTCAAATAAAGACATGTTATTACACTGTGATGTAACGTGTTTTCTGGAAGGTACTAAAGAACAAAGCAAAATGTTTTTATTAAGTTAGATAAACATTATATAACAGTTTCAGGTTATGTTTTAGTGTTGGTAACATGTCCCACATTATCCCACACAAACTTAGAACTGTAATCGTCCCACATTTGGTTTGTTGATGGTGGTCACCCTGTAGGATACTTCCACAATCTTGTCTATCTCTGGCCATAACCATTTTATCACAGGGTGTGTCCTAATCAGTGATTGCTGACTGTTTTGTCAATGTGTTGTTTTTTTCTTTGTGTGTTTCTCCCTGTAAGTCGCTCTGGATAAGAGCGTCTGCTAAATGACTAAATGTAAGAAGTTGGACAGTTTGATAGATTTTCCTATATTAATTCACCTACTCCCATACATGCTAGGCTACGCAGTCTTTTCTTAGCTAACAGGAACCAAAACGATAGTTTCGGTTAGTCTATATCTCCATGGCAACGACCTGAGTACACTTGTATTCGATAAAGAGAAAGGGAGCAAAACCGCACTTTCTTATGCACGTCTGATCATGCTCACGTCTGATAAAAGCTTCTACGCAATAGCCTACCCACGCAGCTAAATTTGGGTTTGGCCCACCAAATCTCACTCCAAGGTTTTTTCAAAAGTTGGCAGCCCTGGTGTGTGTGTGTGTGTGTGTGTGTGTGTTTGTGTGTGTGTGTGTGTGTGTGTGTGTGTGACAAAACGAAGAGAAAGCAAGCAGGTCTGCCGGTGTTCCGAAGAATTCAGTTCCCCTGTTCGCCCTTCCTTGCGCGTGCGCAAAATAATCACAAGACAATGCTCACGAAGAGGCATTTTCAGTTCAAATGAGAATACTACTGTAAATTACTGTTTGCTGTTACAGACTCTGAAAACAGGGACTGACAAACGATTGAGAAATATTGTATTTGAGTGCAAAATAACTAACCAACATCAATAAATGCACCTCATGCTCTTGGAAAGTAGGTAGCTGTCTCTGGTGTTCACCAACATCTTCAACGCCTCCCTGGAGACATGCCATGTGCCCGCCTGTCTCAAGTCCTTGACCATCATCCCTGTGCCCCAAAAGCCAAGGCAACAGGACTTGATGACTACAGACCCATCGTCCTGGCCTCTGTGGTAATGAGGTATTTCGAGCGCCTGGTACTGGCACACCTCACAGACCCTTTCCTGGACCCCCTGCAGTTTACCTAGAGCCAACAGGTCTGTGGACGATGCAGTTAACATGGCCCTCCACTTCACCCTCCAGCACCTGGACACCCCTGCATCCTACACCAGGATCCTGTTTGTGGACTTCAGCTCTCCCTTCAACACCATCATACCTGCCCGAATTGCCTAAGTTAGTAATAGGCTAGTCTATAGACTGAAGTAACCTTTCGTTTGTTTAAACTAGCTAGCAAGGTAAGACAGTCATCCCTCCCAAAATATCAAATTTAACTTGCACTAGCTGATTAGACTAACTAATGTAGCTAAGCTAGGCTGCCTACTATAAATAGGTCATTAAAAATTCAAAAACAGTTTATTGAATATTTGTACTTAGCCTACTTTTTTCTTTAACTTGGTATCTGCACTTAGCAGTGTCCAACTGGGCAAGCCTTCATCGACGATAAGCTCTCTTATTTTGTATTTTTAGTTTTATTCTAATCCCACTTAGTATTGCTAGTTTTATGTACCCTTAGTATAGTTAGACCACATATTTAAATGTAAGATTCCTATGTTTATTGTATGCACCTTCCTGCCAAAGCAAATTCCTTGTCTGTGCAAACTCTCATGGCGAATAAATCCCTTTCTGATTCTTAGCTTCTATGTACCCTGGCTTAGACTATAGACAGCTCTCACCTGGTCCAGTGCAACCTCTTGTGGGGGAGGGGTGACACAGGGGTGTCAGGATCAGAGTGTGGACATACATGAGGATCTGAGGGTGGAGATACGTGGATTAATATGATGAAATGTTTAGTTCAGGTTCAGGTTTTGTATTTGTCAGGTACACAGAACAACACAAGGTCAGACTGGGCACTGAAATTCTTAAGACAAGACAACGCAAGCACCTGGCATAACATAACATATAAGTACACAGAACATAATTTACATCTATGCTGAGCTTAAATAAGTGAAACTTCCTAAATATACAGATAGAAATAAATAATTGACTATACTAACTCTAATACTTTCTAAATTACAGATAACAATGAAAAATACACTATACTAACCCTAAATGCACATAAAACCTATTTCAACCATATAACCTATTCTAACCTAAGTGGAGTACAGTACAATAGTGCCAAATTGCAGATCAGTGACTATGTCAATGAATGTGTTTTTAAATTTTTGTTTTTGTTTGATTTGTCCTACAGTGAAGTTGAAATCCCGTTTTCCATTAATGAAAAAAAAAAAAAATTCTCAGGAGGGCCGTGGCCCCCTAGCCTGGTCGGATCCATGGAACGAGCACCGCTACTACCTGGCGGCGACAAACGAAGGAAAATGCTGCACGGCACCGTCTCAGCAAGCAGGGCTGCCTGAAGTTGCCTGAAGGGGGCGCCAATATGCCAATTCCCCACAAACAGAAATGATACATAAAAGAAGACCGCAGAGGTTTCTATGTTTTAAATGCTCGTGCGCCCTCCCACGTCAAAAAATGCCGCCCCGGGCGGCTGCCCGGTCTGCCCGTGCGTAAAACCGCCCCTGCCCCCTACCTGACTAACAAGCAGATGACTCACAGTAAAATGGTCCTAAAATGATCTTTCACTAGACCTGTTGTTGACGAATACATGTAAAAAAAGTTACGCCACCCAACTGAAAGGATGAGTCATAGGCTGTTTTAGCAATATTCTTTGGAGGGAGAAAATGTGGAGGCGTTTTATGTTGTAGGCTATGAATCGGCCGCGCGTAACGCGCAATGTTGAGCTGCAGTCTGAAAGCTTTGATCTTCGTTGTGAATAGGAATGCACTGAATCAGGATTTTTTGGGGGTTCGGCCGAATACCGAATCCACTGGTTAAGATTTGGCCGAATCCGAATACCGAATCTATTCCCATCCTCAGTCCATTAACACAGTAAACACATTCATGATTTTTTACTGTAAAAAAGAAAGAATAGGCAACATTATGCCAGGAAAACAAGTGGGAAAAATTATTTTGATAATTACCATATGCCTATGTTTACCCTATCTCAAGATCCAATCAATATGATATCCAAAATATTAGCCTAGATTTCTTGAATTTCTTTCGGGTGTTTCATACGCAAATGTTTTAACAGCGGATATGTTGTGTTTGGGGTCCTTGCCTCCACGAGACTAATCGGCATTGCAAATTAAACATGAAGCTCGTCTTGATTCGCCTTCTTGTGACTGAAAGTACTGCCAAACAATTTTTCCTGCTCACGAGTTCATTTTCACTTTTTCTCTCAGCCTACTGCATTGAACCAGAGCCTGGTTAGCCTTTAATAGACATTCTCTGGCCAATTTACTTTTGCGTTTTCACGGACTAGTGACAGGCACACAAAGAACGCCCTCTCCGTACCCTCTCCAAGCCCCTCGGAGAGCTCTATGAGCATCTCCTGATTTTCCTGACTATTCATAGTTTTCAGTCACGTGACATGCTCGGTGACCTGGAGGTCAGAAAGCTGCTGGTGATAGCGGCTCACACCGTTGAGATGCAGCAAAAGCCAGCACTACCTTCCCACGTTTCTTGGTATCACCTCTCATCTAAAGAAAAGGAAAGATATGGACACAAACTGCAAGTGTTGGCGTCTAACACAACCCAACTATTTAGCTAATAGATAACTTTAACCCACTACGACCACTGCAGTTGCTTGCCTCGATACACAACAAACTGTCAAACCAATAATATAAAGATGCGTTTTATGGCAAAAAATACGATAATTAATATATCCGTATATACTTGTGTTTAACTTTACTTGTGCTTCACCAGGGCTGGTCTAAGCCTGTATGGGGCCTTAAGCAGAATTGATTTGGGGGCCCCTCGGCATGGCAATTTTTTGGCCGTGGTATTTTTTTTCTTAATGACCGTATTTATTCGATTTAACTTCGATTTATTACACATTGTTCATTTTTGGTGCGCCATTTATTCCAGGGCGGCGTTTATTTGAGGCGGGACGTTTAATCTAAGAAATATGGTTTTCTAGGTTGTCTAGGCTGCTATAACGTGTTAATTTGCTACATTAAATGTTCGTAAAGATAGTTTGAACAGTACAGTTTTCTAAATCACCGATTAAGCAGCAATCAAATGTTAATGTTTGTTAGACTAACGCAGCTAGCTCTATCTCATCTGCTTTTTGTTAACGCTGATTTGCAAGGAATGCAAGAACAGCTAGATAGCGAAACCACCTAGACTACCTACTGTAGTCATGTAAACTAGTTTAGCTTGCTAACGCAAAAGAAACTGCTTCTGTCCAGTTCTTTCAATAGATAATCTAGACAGGCGTTAGCAATAGGCTAGACTGCTATTCGTTTTCTGGCATTTTTTTTTGTAAGTTTAATGTCTATTCCCTTATAGCTAGAGTCATTTCCTAAGTTTGGTAGCTATGTTTAGATCATATAGCCCTACGTTTTTAGATCGGTTTAATTTGTATCAGTCCATTTTATAAATAGCTTTTATGTCCTTAAATAAGTTTGTCATTGATAACGTTTATGTCTTGGATTTAACAAAGCAAAATCTTGTTGAAAGCACATCGGCCGGATTTTTACGAAATCACCCAACTTATTTTGGTGATGTTTCGTAAAAATACGAAAGCCGCCCATCAAAATCTATGGGAGACCTAATGCGTAAAAATACGACGCCATATTTCACAATTTTCTACGGGAAAAGCCAAACATGTTAATGTAGAAGTCAACGTGCATCCCTAGACGTCAAAAAACTACGAAAAAGGCGTCCCCCGGCGTCGGTATTGTGACGTCAAAGGGCTCTGCCCAAGCGTCAATATTTGACGAGTTGGGATGAGACTGGGTTAGTTTATTTGAAACGCATAGCTAGCAGTGGACCCCGAGTGCAACACAACAGAATTTTTATTAAAATGACATGCTGCTATTAGGTATTTCAGGACATGCTGCTCCTAGCGTATTTCTGGGGCAGTGTTTATTACACAATGTTAATTTTCGGTGCAGCGTTTAATCAAGGGCAGCGTTTAACCAAAGAAACACGGTACATTAAACTGTAATTTCATGTGATCTTGGGGGCCCTCTGGTGGCCACGGGGGCCCTAAGCAGCCACTCAGTTTGCTTATGTCTTGGGCCGGTCCTGTGCTTCACTTTGCTGGTGTTAGCTGCAAATACGTGTATATTTGGACGGCTGGCATTGTTTGCCCTCCCCGGAGACAGAGGTAACAGAGGTTGGGTTTAATGGCACAAATCCATAATCTCCTCCTCTCTGGGCTTTCTTTATCGGACGAAATTCTAAAGAAACATAGCCCAGGCTGGTCTTCTCTTCGACTACTGCATCCGATAGAACAACAACCATCCGGCATTTTGGCATAACAAAAGCAACAGACTCAAAGCAAATGTATGACTTTATTATGGGTGGCGGGCAGTGGAAAGTCTTTTTTGCCCTCCAAGGGGGGCGTGCCCGTTTGAACGTGATGTCACATGAAAACTATGAATAGGCCGATATATGCTTCTCCGTTTTCCAAAAAACGGACACATGGTAACGCCCCCCTGTACGGGGAACGCCCTCGGAGAGCCCCGGAGAGCTTGAGGTGCACCTCCTGAATTTTCCAACTATCCGTCGTAATTTTGGATAGTTACGGATACCCCATTGGCTGTGATTGGTCAGTATTATGAACCGCTTGCGTCAGGGGCGGGTTTGCCATAATTAACAGGACGAACAGAATCCTTTGACCGCCATTGCTGTAAGTTTTTACAATTCATATTTCAGCTAAACAGTACATGTAAATCAGCATCCGAATTAAAATTTAACGACAAATGGGCAGTGTAGTTGCTGAAAATGTGCTTATTTTGACGATGAAACGGCTGATCTGTAAATTTGCTCCAACTTTTCGATAACCTATCTAGCATCACTGTGCAGCGCCACCTACTGTTTTAGCGGTGAATTGCTTTCAGCACGCAGAGCCGTCGGAGTACTATAAATTCAACCAATCCGTCCGACTCAGTGCGTGCATCTGTCCGTAACGGAGTCGGATAAGTATAAATCGGCCTTCAGGGTTCAGATTCGGTTAAAACATTTTTTAAGGATCGGCCAAAACCAAAACCCGTCAAAAAGCCCAATATTCGGCCAAATCCAAAACCGAATCCCGGATTCTGTGGTTGTGAATGGCCCTTGCCCAGACGGCAACTTCTTTCAATGGCTCTGCTTTCAACCAAAGCCAGAGACATCTTTCCATTACATCTCTCCATCTCTCTCCATTAAAAAAATAATCTCAATGAAGTTCTCAAACAAGTCTCGATATAGCCTACTGCAGATTCCCTGCCAACATTTTTATTTGGGACCCACATGGGTTACAGTTTGGCTTCTACAGGGGTAGCGAGTGGGCATGGGTCTGGGGCAGTTTGGGGGGAAGAGGAGGGGGACCAATGCCCCTGTGACAACAAGATTGGACCCCCTATTGGCCACTCTAAATGTAGGGTCTGAATAATTATAAACATGGTATTTGGCCTGTTAATTCCTGCAACGCAGTGACAAACAATATGACAACAATAATGTTTAGGCTGATGTAACTGGCCCCAGTCTACAACTGCCCCCCGCTTGGCCCCCCAGTTGAAATGGTCTAGAACCTCCCCTGCCAAAACGAGCATCTTATCTGGGCCCAACTTGGGCCAACTACCCCAGCCAACACTCCGGTGGGGCCCAAAGGGGTTGCAACTGGGCTGATATTTGGGGCCTTCCTGAGCTACCCAACTGGGACCCAGTCAATTTTGTCCTCAGTTTCCATGGAGGCCCCAGATGGGTTTCCCAGGTTTCTCCCATTTGGAGTCTACAGGAGTGTGCCTTGCCTACATGGGTTGATGATGGGACCCAGCTAGGTGTTATCTAGTGCTCTTATAGGTATATGGTTTATGGACCATTAATAGTATAAAAACAAATATTGGCCTGTGAGTTTCTATTACATTTACATTACATTTACATTTATTCATTTAGCAGAAGCTTTTATCCAAATCGACTTCCAAGAGAGAGCATTACAAAGTGCATAGGTCACTGATAATAACAACAAGATAGCCCCAAAGCATTGCGGGTAACCAAAGAAAGAAGCACACATTGTGAACAACCAAAAATTGCCAAAGAGAAAAACCACAAGAACATGTTGTTAAACAAGTTACAATTAAACAACATGAATCTCTAAGTGCAAGCAACAGTAAGCTAAAAATAAGATTGACTAAAATAGAATACAACAGTTTAAATCAGCTACCAACAAGAGCAAGAGTCATTGTGATCCTTGAGGAAACTAGCATTGGGTTCAGCAGACCATTCCTAAGTACCATTGTACTCCCGGAACAAGTGCGTCTTGAACCTTCTCTTGAAGGTGGAGAGACAGTCTGTGTCTCTGATGGAGGTGGGGAGTTGATTCGACCACTGGGGGGCCAGGCAGGAGAAGAGCTTGTGTTGGGACCGGGTGGTCTTCAGCAGTGGGACCACCAGGCGATTGTCTGAAGAAGACCGTAGGGGGCGGGTGGGGGTGTAAGGCTGCAGGAGAGACTTGATGTAGTCGGGTGCAGTCCCGTTCACTCGGAAGGTCAGTACCAGGGTCTTGAATCTGATGCGGGCCGTGATGGGTAGCCAGTGGAGGGAGATGAGGAGCGGGGTAATGTGGGAGCGTCTAGGTAGATTGTAGACCAGGCGGGCCGCTGCATTCTGAATCCTCTGAAGAGGGCGGGTTGCGCATGCTGGGAGACTGGCGAGCAGCGAGTTGCGGTAGTCCCACTTGGATAGGACAAGTGCTTGGACAAGCAGCTGGGTGGAGTGCTCAGACAGATATCTCCTGATCTTCCGGATGTTGTACAGGGTGAATCTACACGACCGGGAGACCGCAGCAATGTGGGCCGTGAGGGAGAGCTCGTCATCCACGGTAACCCCAAGGTTTCTGGTAGAGGATGAGGGGGTCACCGTCGCAGATCCCAGGGTGATTGAGAGGTTGTGGGAGATGGAGGGTTTGGCCGGGATGATGAGAAGTGAGGCGAGGTTCAGCTGGAGGTGGTGCTCGGTCATCCAGGCAGAGATGTCTGCAAGGCAGGCCTCAATCCTAGTTGAGATCCCCGGATCGGTTGGGGGGAACGACAGGTACAGCTGCGTGTCGTCAGCGTAGCAGTGGTAGGGGAAGCCATGGGAGGTGATGATTGGTCCAAGTGAGATGGTGTACAAAGAGAAGAGGAGGGGTCCAAGGATGGAGCCCTGTGGGACACTAGTGGAGAGCTGGCGAGGGTCTATTACTGGTCACATTTTCATCTATAGATCACATTCTTTTTTAAATCTGTTATGCAAGTAGTTTAGCTGACCCAATGAAATTATTTCCTTCAAAATATAAACAGAAGCATAGCCTATTTATATCCCCAAGAAAGAGGGCATTCCTTTATTTGAGAAGACGGAGAGGATACTGGATGGAAAAGTCCGGAAAATACGGTAACCTGAAAAAGCATAGGCCTAATTCTTACACATCTACAGCATGCATAGTCTGGCATACTTGCCAATATTCTTAGTCGCTCATGTCCCTCCTCCCAGTATCATTACAAAAATAATATTTAGAAACATTTTGGGACAGAATTTTCTTCCTGACCTGGGGGGTGTTCCATCAACGTCGATTAACGTGCAAAACACTAAACATATACAAATCTTAAATTAAGTAAAAGTACAAAAGTGTAACTATTTCTAAAAACTAAACAATCTAAGAATAAAACAATTTAAATAAAAATAAAATATATATAAAGTAAGAATAAGAATGAGCAGCATGGGTGGTCAACATAGTGCCATCAAATACTGAGATAAGGTGGCATATATATACAGTTTTTTTCCCATGACAACACTGAAAAAATGACACTTTGCTACTATGTAAAGTAGTGAATGTACAGCTTGTATAACAGTGTAAATTTGCTGTCCCCTGAAAATAACTCAACACACAGCCCTTAAAGTTTAAACCGCTGTCAAGTGAGTACACCCCGAAGTGAAAATGTCAAAACTGGCCCAAAAGGGTGTCAATATTTTGTGTGGCCACCATTATTTTCTAGCACTGCCTTAATCCTCTTGGGCATGGAGTTCACCAGAGCTTCACAGGTTGCCACTGGAGTCCTCTTCCACTTCTCCATGACGACTTCACAGAGCTGGTGGACCTTGCGCTCCTCCACCTCCCTTTTTAGGATGCCCCACAGATGCTCAATAGGGTTTAGGTCTGGAAACAATGTTTGGCCAGTCCATCACCTTCACCCTCAGCTTCTTTAACAAGGCAGTGGTCATCTTGGAGGTGTGTTTGGGTCGTTACCATGTTGGAATACTGCCCTGCGGCCCAGTCTCCTAAGGGGGGGAATCATGCTCTGCTTCAGTATGTCACAGTACATGTTGGCATTCATGGTTCCCTCAATGAACTGTCGCTCCCCAGTGCTGGCAGCACTCATGCAGCCCCAGACCATGACACCCCCCGCACCATGCTTGACTGTAGGCAAGACACACTTGTCTTTGTACTCCTCACCTGGTTTCCGCCACACACGCTTGACACCATCTGAACCAAATAAGTTTATCTTGGTCTCATCAGACAACAGGACATGGTTCCAGTAATGTGTACACACTTTTGTTGACAGCGGTTTATACATTAATGGCTGTGTGTTGAGTTATTTTGAGGTGACAGCTAATTTACAATGTTATACAAACTGTACATTCACTACTTTACATTGTAGCAAAGTGTCATTTTTTCAGTTTTGTCACAGAAACGTTTCCCTCTATCTGCTGCCAAGAGCGCCATCTAGAGTGCAAGCAAAAAAACCTGAAAAGTAATTTGTAATGAGATAATACAGTATTAATTTAATTAGTCTTCCAATTTATTGCAGTGAAGATGTAATGGTACTTTCCTATCTAAATTTTTAAGGGCATACACTTGAAAATAAACAGCAATAGATAGCAGATGATGGCTATAGTATTCAGACCTTTTAAATTGAGTGTTTTGTCTAAATGTTTTACATGTATTTATTTATTTAGCCGATGTTTTTACACAAAGCGATTTACAAACAGCATCTGAAGGCGGTGTGGGACTCAAATCCCAACATGATGTACAAACTTCATCCCTGGGCTCAGCTAATTCAAACCCACTTACCAAAGTGAGCCACATACACATTTGTATAAACGTGCATTAAATGTATTGCAAATTCAGTGAGTGACTAAACACAGTTTTTTACTGTTTTGGCATACTGTAAATCAGTGGTTCAACCCTGGTCCTCAAGTACCCCCTGTTCTGCATGCTCCAACACACCTGATTCAAATGAATGGTCATTACCAGGCTTCTGCATAACTAGATAATGACCCATTCATTTGAATCAGGTGTGTTGGAGCAGGGAAACATCTGAAACATGCAGGACAGGGGTAGCCTACTTGAAGACCAGGGTTGAGAACCACTGCTCTAAATAGTATTATCATTGACTTGAATTTATATAGCTTACACAGTAACCTATTGGGCAGACTCTTTAAAACTTTAGAACTAGCCTATTAAAGATGACACCCAATTCACCCAAGTGTAGCCTCTTAAGTCATTAAGGGAATACAAATAGATCACAGGAGAGCAGATGATAGCCTTGTCTTTGTTAAATATGACAAGTATTCAATTTTAGAGTCAAAATCACAAGCATTGCCTCGTGTTATGGAACACAGCATGAACAGCATAATATCCCGACCGTTCTGACTTACATGGCTACTCAAACGATCAGGTAGGCCTAACTACGCGCGCTACCCCTGTCAATGCGGGGAATTACATAGCCTAAGTAAAAGCAATGTCATAAACCAATATAATTGTTTCAATTAGCCAAGCCTATATAATATTATGTATAATTTGAATACAGAAACAGTATAATAAAACAACTTATTTTTGGTTACCTATGACAAACATTATGTACTATATTAATTAGCTGGCAGAAGTAGTTGTTCATATTTAGGCTACTCATATAAAATGTAGACCTAACTCCAAAAATATGGGTCGACAATGAAAAATAATTATTAAAATGTATATCAAATATGAAAATGCTAGAAGGCATCACAGACACTGCTTGAGCTATTGAGACTTCCATAACCAAAATGGAGTAGGCTAGTTGCTCTTCACCAACATGGTTGACGTTCACAAGCTCTCTCTCCAATCGCATGACAGGGTTCTCCTCGAAGAGCACGTCCGGTAGCGTTTCCTGTGTTTGTAAACGAAAGATATCGGAACACAGGCGACGGGCTTCGAGAAAAAAAAAGATCGACAAGAGAACATATTGGGTAACTCAACATCCATGTACA
The DNA here is from genome assembly GCF_054491055.1 of Hypomesus nipponensis. Taxonomy (NCBI): domain Eukaryota; kingdom Metazoa; phylum Chordata; class Actinopteri; order Osmeriformes; family Osmeridae; genus Hypomesus; species Hypomesus nipponensis. The sequence goes on from NC_140369.1 coordinate 9,698,137, forward strand.
TTTTGATATTGCACAGGTCGATCATCCGTGTCTTTAGCATTATAATCGAAGAAATTAGTATTTTTAAAACCCTGGCCTTACATCCTCAAATGCTCCTCCGACTCCTACGAGAAGCACAAGCGAGCAGTTAGCTTACTAATGCTAGCTCGCTAGTAGTAGCAGCTGTAGCATTTACAGACACAACAGACAGGCCGGAAGGGATAGCGCGTATTGTCCGTACTATAAGCGATTAATATCGTCTGAGGCTGAGGGGAAAAATTACCTCAGTGCTATTTCAGCAAGCGCTATCAAAGGCCGTGCTCCCTAGCTATAGCCAGTCTTGTTTTAGTGTTATAATATAGAGATAGCTAGTCCTCTGTTATAGCTCACAGGCTAGCTACAGTAGACTAGCCAGTGGGATAACGTTGGATTGAAGGCTAGCTAGCTCTACCTACAATACAAGAGTCACTATTCATTAAAGTACCAAGCAAATTAATCTACACTCTAGCCTTTGGATTTGTACAGTATAACTTTTGTTTTGTTTGGATTCAATCTGTAAAATGTTGGGTTTAATTCTCGGACTTAAAAATTGGTATTGTAGGAGCATAGAGCTACCACTTACGACGTTTTAGTAGTCTAGCTAGCTACTGTTGGTAGCTACACAGCCCATCTCTTTCTCTCAGTTGGTAGTTAAATGCCAGAATTAGCTTGTGGTTTATTTAAGAACAAAATTGCCATTTGCAGTCCTTTTGCGAACGTTAGGGGTAGTTAGCTAGGCTACTCATGTCGGTGGTGCTGTTCGAAGCCAATGGCGAATGCCTTTTTAATTAGAGAGCTGTGCTTTCATCATGGCACTCGTGCCATCGAGATTTGTCCACATAATTTTCTTTACAGCTAGCTTTGTTTCCACCATACTATCGGTCTATGTAAGAATTGCAAATGTACTTAGTCACATAGCTAGTTGAACAGGTTAACAATATTCAGAGCTAGCAAAATTGAGTTTAATGGTGGCAACGGTTTGGAAACCTAGTCTGGTCATCAATGTTTCCGGCACACCAACTAGCTAGCTGTAGCTAGTCTGGCTTGGCTGCATTGTTCGCAAGCAAAAGTAAAGCCCATGTAATTACAAACAAGACAAGTGTACAATATTCTTATCACAAAATCTGTTTGACATGTCTTCCATCACCGAATAATGTGGTGATATAGCTTCGGAACGTTGGTAAACTAGGTTACATTTTACACTCATGGAACGGCATTTTCATATTATTAGGCTCGTCTTCGTGTTGCCCTTGTGTGAGGTGATGAGCATTGGTCTACTTGCTATTATTCTAGGATCTTAAAGCCTCAACGTGGCATTTTGATTGTAACGTAAGATATGTTATCAAACGTTAATCATCGAGTATATTCTGTTTCTTTTGTATTTCGTCAATAACTTAATTGTGTGTTGTGATAAGTTGGGAAGGTATATGGTTTAAATATAGACCATGCATTTGGCTGACGAGGACATCTTAAATACATAGAAACCTGAACGTTTGATGTAGACAAAATCGCTGAACTGATGGGATGCATGAATATGTGACTGCATAAACATTACGAATATGCGTCAAGATTTAGTGTAAAACTTGTTATTGTCATTGAATGTTTTTTTCACCGTTTTTTATCTACATCCTCCCCTTGCTCAGTTTTAGTGCTAGATGAGTGAGGTGGGTGTGGCCTCCCGTCAGACCGACCATCCTGATTGACGGATCACTGGATGACCTTATCCCCTATCCTGTCCCTGCCCTCACATACACCGTTCCCACTGCAATGTCACACCTGCCCAGCAGCTCAGTCCGCGACCATATGAAATGGGTTTGTTTTCCTATCAAGAAATTAAAGCTCCAAAATACAAATACATGTACATTAATGCAAACATGTCACTCAGGATGTTGTCGTTTTATGTAGTGATATTTTATATGTTTGAAACTTTGTCTCAAGTTTTATCACTAACTCACATATTCTTTTGTTTTTCCTTAACATAACACCTTGGTTATACTAGGCTTCATCATTCTGAAGTTTGATTTACAATACCAAAGCTTTTCCTTAACTCAACTATCTAATTTCCAGGCGGGGCTGCTTGGCTGTGAGGCCGTGCTCTCAAGTATGGCCCTGATGCAGGCGAGCTCCATGGCCGGTCCACCCAAGAAAATGATGACCCCCCTTGGCCATGGACCGCCCCAGAGGGAAGGCCCTGACCGTGGGCCTCAGAGCCACATGATCCTGCCGTCTGGGATGAGCTGTCCACCCTTGGTTAGATTTTGAACACTAATTCTTCTTTTGCACTTATGTTGGGGTGCAAATACCGTATTTTTCGGAAATAAAACCGCGGCTTGTACCCCAATTTGACAGTTTTCTTGTGGTTGTACGGCTTATAGTTTCAGTAAATCTAACGGCTTAAAGACCCAGTGAAATGTTATATACAGCTAGCAAACCAACGTTAGCTAGCATATGCTAACGACATTGGCTAATTCAACTTCGGGAGGCTATCCTCAGGATTTGAAAGCTAGCTAAACTTATACTATATCTAAAATATTGTGCATTGCTTGGAATCATTGATCGCATCAAGTGTGGCATACATTTCTGGGGCTATAATCAGATTTACAAACACAAAGCTCCCATTCTGGTTGGGTGCAGTTTATTGAAAATGTGGCTTGTTTTCTGAAAAATACTGTAGTCAAGGTTGTAAAAAAAAAAAAAAAAAAAAGTTTCATATCATCAACCACTGTGATACAATTTGTAACATATTTTACATACAGATCTGCATAGTAACATTATTTAGCTATCAGAAAAGAGACTGTAGATTAAGTGTCCTCTTCCATCTGTGATGAAAGCTCATTCGGAAGGAGGGTGACTTTCATGCACCCCGCTTGCTGGATGAGAAGGAGATGAGGGCCAATGAGGAGATGCAGCTCAAAAAGAAGAACAGGAAATCTGGAACCCCCTGTAAAGTGAGAGAGCAGGATGGACGGGGAGGAAAGGTCAGTAACCATGAATATTCAAGTATTCAATTAACTATGGCTTTGTTCTAACTGCACAAGTATTTATGTGTTCTCAACTTGGTGGGTGGATGGGTCTGTACAGTTCTTTGGACGAAGACAGACTTTTTCTGCCTGTAGCTAAGTCGGTGCCTTCCAGTGAGCACATTTTGTTTGTGTGGGGGTGGGGGGAGGAGCTCAGGGAGATGTAGGGGGGGTGGGGGTCTCTGGAGAGGAAAGAGGGGGAGGGGACGGGAGGGGAGAAGAGAGGAGCACAATAACTGCAATTGTGTGCACAAGTGGGGGAGCTGTATCATGGGGGGTGTGAGGGCGTTAACCCTTATGTAGAGTTTATGCACTTAAAAGGCCCAATACTTAACAAAAGAATGTGGATTCATCTAGTTTTATAACTATGACGGCTTGACTGCCATTTCTTATAAAAAACAAAACAAAGCTATTACCATTACTTTGCTAGTCCTTATCTTAGTGGTAGTTAGAATCTGTGTATGTAATGCTTAGCTTTTTAGGGTGTATTTCACACCTCTATCCTTTCCTGTCCTGTGTAGGTGGTGGTTGTTGATGAGAATGGTAACTGTCCAGTATCCAAAGTGCAGAAAAATTTCATCTGTGATCATTGTTATGGAGCATTTAGGAGTGGCTATCACCTGAAGAGACACATCCTCATTCATACAGGTATGTGTCCAAATCACCACGACCAGCTTCTGTAGGTGTACGTTTACAATTTAGAGGGGAAAAAAAGCCTGATTTAGTAAGTAAATGCTCAGCCAGAGGCCATCAGAAAACGCCAGTATGGATTAAGTTATGGGTGGTTTCTTAAGGAGTGTGCATCAATTTAAAGATTTTGAAATGGCCTCCTGAAGAGCTTGTTTGGTGTCAGCTGTTGCCTCACAGTTTCTTGGTGTTCACTGTGGGGACCATTGACTAAAACTGGTGCTCTTCGGTTTAGGGGAGAAGCCGTATGCTTGTGCCATATGTGACATGAGGTTTATTCAGCGTTACCACCTGGAGAGACACAGCCTCATTCATACGGGTATGCGTCATCTTACCGTACCCATCTCACTAAAGTTTCCTAGAGTTCTATTTGTCATTGGACAGTAATTTCCAACAAAGCCCAAAATTCCTTTTATCTCCACCATGTGAAGGCAAGGAGTCCTCATAGATACAAATGGGTCCCCCAACACCAGTGAAAGTGCAAAGGACAGGTCTATTGCTTGGCCTATTTGTGATTATCACAGTTAAACCTAGAGGTACACAGAAAACATGCAGAGATGCAAGTTATTACAAGACATCATTACAGTTTAGATGTAGCTTTTGTTTTATATGGTTTGGTTGGGAGAACAGGTAACCGCATGGACATCAAGGGACTATGACGTACTTAGACTTAGTTTGACGTACTTTCTTTATTAAAAAGCACATTCACTCCTGCACAATGCATTACTGTATTGTGGCTTATACTTGCGTTGTAGTCTGCAATCCTTGTCTGTTTTTGCTTGTCTAAAAGAAACATTAAACATAGTATCGGTAAGTAATCTGTGTCATAAACTTCTCGTCTGTACTGAACATGTGAAATATATCCCCATGGATATAAGTGAGCTTTAAACTTTAATCAATTATTAGCATTTCATTTAGATTTGATCTTATTTGTTATCATTAGGAGATTAGATCAATTACTTCTCAATGGCATCATGGGTCCATTCTTCATAAATGTAATCAATAACAGTACAAAGCAAATAATATATACATATAAAAGAAAAAAAAAACAATTTCAATTGTGTAGACTGAGTAGCTAATATTCTTGTGCTCTGTGTGTGTAGGGGTGAAGCCGTACGCTTGTTCCATGTGTGACATGAGGTTTTTCCAGCGTTACCACCTGGAGAGACACAGCCTCACTCATACGGGTATGCGTCCTTTTTCCGTACCCATCTCACATTAAACAAGCCCCCCTCCACTCAGAAAAATGTTGAGTGTATGTTGAATTGATGTCTTCCATAACAGTTTGATAGCCCCTAAAGGATATGTCTATAGGATATTTAAGTACCTGTTGGACAATGATTTTGGTTACCATTTATTAGAAAAACTTTCCAACCTTAATGTGCATTAAAGGCAGTTATCGTTGAAGCCACCTAGCCTTTGACAAAATCTCCTATCGTAAGGCTTTTAAATGCTGCAGCAAGTTCTGCTTGATGTGGAAATAGTCCCTTAATGTCCAAGCTTTAGTACTTGACGATTGCTTGTGGTGCCACTAGAATGTAAGGGTAGAAGAAAAAATGACAGATTAACCAGAGATTATTTTTTTGGGGAAAAGTAAAAGATTTAGGCTTTGTTGCTATTTAGAGAACCTGTTTGTTAACTTCTCCCTGGCTTAACAAAAAAGCCTATATGTTTATGTATTTGGATAAATGGCTGTAGTTTTTTGATGACCATCATCTTCAAGCAAGTCCTTTGTGACACTTAACAATAAACATATTTATATTGCTCATGGAAGTACAAGCATTTGTAATATAATTGGGACTATCTAGCTAATGTATAACTCTGTGTGTGTAGGGGTGAAGCCATACGCTTGTTCCATGTGTGACATGAGGTTCTTCCAGCGCTACCACCTGGCGAGACACAGCCTCACTCATACGGGTATGCGTCCGTCTATTATAGCCTGTACAAATCCTGCATCTTGGAGAGTTTTCATTTCAAGTGGAATCAAAGGATTCAGTTGGCACAAATTCTGAACCGAACCCGCCTTAGTTTATAGGGTTTTTGAACACGTTCAATGATGAATGGTGCGTTTACATACACCTGCTGACGGCTAGATTCAATTTATAAAAACCCAGTAGATTGTCATATCATCATCTTCATTGTATTCTAGGTTTATTATTAGAAGCTGCCCTGAGACTGAATGGGTTAACCTGTAGGTCTTTAGGCTATATCTCCATTGCGTGGTAAATCTTTGTGGTTGTGAACAACTTTTTATTTAATGATGTGTTAAACCAACTTGTTGGTGGTGGCTAGCTAATGTTTTATACTCCGTGTGTAGGGGTGAAGCCATACGCTTGCTCCATGTGTGACATGAGGTTTTTCCAGCGCTACCACTTGGCGAGACACAGCCTCACTCATACGGGTAGGCTTCCTGTACCCCTGTTGTCACAGAAGCCTGATAGACATGCTACCAAAGGGTTTTTAATCTAGTGGTGGTTTTTAATTTAGTTTACTGACACCTCAAATTTTGGCGTTGTCTTAGTAAACCTTTGAGTTTTTATATCCATGGACAAATATTCTTGCAAAATCCTTGATTTGTCTTATTCTGATCTGGCCAATGGCTTGCCATTCCTGCATTGAAATAATTGAATGGCAAATTGCTATTAAATTGTCTTGCGTGTAACATTGTGTAGTCAGAGGTTGATTGGATCCACCGATGGGGCTGGTCCTGTGTTTTCAGAACAGCTTACAAGGGGACACCACTATGACCCAGTTGGCTTGAGTCCTGTTGTGTGCAGAGCTTTACTAAAGTTGATACTCTGTGTGTGTATAGGGGTGAAGCCATATGCTTGCTCCATGTGTGACATGAGATTTTTCCAGAGATACCACCTGGCAAGACACAGCCTCACTCACACGGGTATGCGTCTTACCTTACCCCTCTCTCCTGCATTACAAAATACCCAAGGATCACAGAGTTCACGCAGTGCACAAGGTGTTAATTGTCTCTCTAATAAAGGAGGTATCCTCACATAGAAATATGTACTCCATGAGAATTAGGAATATGTACTCCATGAGAATTTGGAATGGCAGTGATTTTGATTGGTGATGCACCATGTAACTGTTTTGATGACAGTTTAGGGTCTGTCACCTTTATTTCGCATGATGTAGGGAGATGGGTTGGTCCCTTGAGTTTTGTGTTTATTTCAAAGGCTATATTAGACGCAATATGAACCACAGTAAAATTTACAATGTATGTACAAATATGTTATGTGTACACAGTTCATGGGATTCTAAAATTTGGTACTGTATGCGTTTAGGAGTGAAGCCATACGCTTGTTCCATGTGTGACATGAGGTTTTTCCAGCGCTACCACCTGGCGAGACACAGCCTCACTCATACGGGTATGGGTCTACTAACTGTTCCCACCTTACTGAAATCCTCTCTTTAGCAAAGTTCTGTCAGTTTAAAGGACATTTTTGTAGCACTTTTTATTTATTCTTTAAATAAACCTCCAACACTTTAATCTGGTGGATTGTCACATGTTCTTGCGTCTTGATGATAGCCCATAGTGTCTTATAACATTAGATCAATCTAGGTAAGATAGTAATTTTCTTGTTTGGGTACATGCCTTCCCATTGACCATTTGTACATATGGAATATGGCTTTGTTGGAAACTACTGTTCAAATAATTGTTTGTGTCCAATGTTTAAAGATGTATTATACATTCAACAATGACAGCAGATGTAAAATGCTAAGTTTTATTTTTACTGGCCAGCATTTTTTAACAAATTTCCAATTTAAAGGTACATGACACTCAAAAGACCCCTGTGCTAGCTATATCAAGCGGCATACCTAAACTCCAATTAAATGTGAAAGATGCACTGTTTCACGTTTGTTTGGTTCACATTTCCTATATATTAGAGTATTGTTAACTTTAACTAACACAACCGGTGGTGTTTGTGGTTTGACTCTCATTGCCATTTAAAGTCTTACAAACTTTGTTTTTTGGGTGTCATGCCCTTGTTAGTGTGAGCAGTACACAGATGATCTGCCCGTGTATCATTCTTGATAACAGGGTAAACTTGAACATGCTAAATGTGTTGCAATTGGTTGAGTTTTTTTGTTCAGAGTTAAATACAGCAAATGTGTAGGTTAGGACAATAAACAAATGTATGCTTTTAAAATTATACCAAAAAATGGCTAAAGTTTTTGTATGTTCTGTGTATGTTTAGGTGTGAAGCCGTATGCTTGCTCCATGTGTGACATGAGGTTTATTCAGCGGTATCAACTGGAGAGACACAGCCTCACTCATACAGGTATGTTTCTCTTTTAAATGCGCTTCACTTTCATCAGTCTGAACATGCATGAGGCCCACCAGTGCATGAAGTCAGATTCACAACCCCACAACTTTATGGGACTAGATAGATAAATAATAGTGGCTACATCAAACTCGAGTTTGTATTGTTTGAGTAATTTGTATTGAGCAATCAGTTTAGTAGTCATGTTGGAGTAATGGCAATGTTTGTTTGGCATAAGCTTTCAGAGCTGTATACTTAGCACATAAAGTACATCAAGAAGTTAGACATGCAATACCATGGTAACATCAGTTATATCAATGTATGTTATGTACTCGGATGTATTCCAACTGCCTAAAATTGTCAATATTCAGATGAATAGCATGACGTGAACCCGGATGTCCACCAGCATTACCTTCAAAATTTTTAACCTGGCCATAACTATTTTGACTCGCGTTGATTACAAGCTATTTGGGGACACATAGGCGAAATTAGTTGCCTGTGGTCAACTCACTTTCTGCAGATTTTCTGAATTACCTTGTTTGCATTGCGTTGATTGGTTATTCAAATCTAGTCTAATTAATGGCACTGGCTGGTGAACAAAGCAACTTTACTAAACTTGTTTCAAGTTCAAGTAGCCTAGTAAAGTTTAATTCGATCGTTTTTGGCAGTTGAAGAACTTTTATGATGCTGAAGTTGGTGCTCTGTGTGTGTAGGAGTGAAACCGTACGCTTGCACCATGTGTGACAAGAGGTTTTTTCAGCGCTACCACCTGGCGAGACACAGCCTCACTCATATGGGTATGCACCCGCTCACCTTGTTGATACACCTGGTCCCCAGTATACAGGGTTAGCAGGATTTGGGCCTAATGTGTTTGTACTTATACGGGCCAGGTGAAATATGTATTATCTTTTTATATCTGACCACCTTTCCCTGACGGAAAAGATGGAATTGTACTTTTACCACCAGATGACATCATCAGCTCATGTGATGTGTTGTGGTTGTGGATTGTATAAAAAGCTTAAAAAGCACAATTTTAATTGGTGAAAGTAATTATATTCACTTTGAAAATCCCCTGTTAGTAAATGCATGGATTAGCATTGGTTATTAACCACCTATCAATTTAGCATATATATGTGTTTAACATGGATTATTGGAAGAGCATGAAACATAAAAAAAAGAACAATAAAATAAAAAATGATATACTAATGCTCTGGTCATTTAGGAGTGAAGCCGTACGCTTGCACCATGTGTAACATGAGGTTTGTTCAGCGCTACCACCTGGCGAGACACAGCCTCACTCATACGGGTATGCGTCCGCTCACCGTACCCCTCTCACTTAGATGTTAGGGAGCAAAGTAGTAGGCTAGATGGTTTATCACAAGCACACTTTTTAAAGGAGAATATTGACATGCAAGCATTACTACAATGTAACATAAGCTCATGCATTTTGTTGAGTTTGTGATATGAGTATTTATTTGGACTGTTTTTTTTTTTTTTAAGCAATTATTTACCAGGAGTATTGTGAATACTGTGTATGAATTGGCATCAGTGGTTAATAACCAATAATAGCAGCCAGGCCTAATGTTTGAAGACTAAGGGGCTGGACAGTTAGGCTTAGTAATGATACATTGCTGCTCTGTGTGTGTAGGAGTGAAACCGTACGCTTGCACCATGTGTGACAAGAGGTTTTTTCAGCGCTACCACCTGGCGAGACACAGCCTCACTCATATGGGTATGCACACGCCTACTGTACCCGTAACTAAGATCTAGACAAACCCAAAACCTGGTTTGGCAGAATTAATAAAACACAATCCCCGTGTTCTCATGAAAACAGATCATTTGTATCTAGATATACAAAAATGTTTACATAATGACATCCAATGAAAAGCACTTTGGCCAGGGCTTGTAATATTATTGCCAGGTGACATCATCAGCTTGTGATGTGTTGTTGTGGACTAAATCTATGAAAACAATTAGAAACACTGGTTTGAGCCAAGTAAACTTTATTGTTGTCAATCCACTGTAAAGTATTTAATGTAATCGACTTCAGTGGTTAAAAACCTATCAATTTTCCACAGCTGTAGGTTACATTGACAGAGATGGGTTGTACAGCTAGATTAATTAATTAGATTTATAAATGAATGCTCTGGTCATTTAGGAGTGAAGCCGTACGCATGTACCATGTGTGACATGAGGTTTTTTCAACGCTACCACCTGGCGAGACACAGCCTCACTCATACGGGTATGGGTCCGTTCACCGTACCCCTCATTTAGTAATTAGGGAGGAAAGAGGAAGATTGGAGAGTTAAATCACAGAAACAATGTAGGCAAACCAAACATTGACATTAGATGTGAATCTTCCAGGTAGCTTCTGTTTAGGAAATATTTGTTAGTTGCACATTTTATATGTGCAAGGTTAATCCAATAGCATGTAATCCCTCCGATTTTGCAGTGTTAAATGTTGGCTACAAGTCTTGTAAGAAGAGTATGTTAGTTCAGTGTGTTGTGGCCAAGCATCCACAAAAAACACCTGGAGGAGTTACATTCATAATCAAGATTTTATAATGTAAATTTCATGTATTGCATGAATTGGCATCAGTGGTTAATAACCAATAATTGCAGAATCTTAGACCAATGTTTGAGTACTTTGGTGGGCAGTGATGCACAGTAATGATACATTGCTGCTCTGTGTGTGTAGGAGTGAAACCGTACGCTTGCACCATGTGTGACAAGAGGTTTTTTCAGCGCTACCACCTGGCGAGACACAGCCTCACTCATATGGGTATGCACACGCCTACTGTACCCGTAATTAAGATCAGGATTAACCCAACCCCCTGTGCCCAGGGCTTGGAAAAATTAAAATGCCAGTTTTATGTAAATATACAGCATATTGATACTGATCTACACAGCCAGGTGATGTCATCAGCTCATGTGATGTGTTGTTGTGGACTAAAGCTTAGAAAATATCCATCCAAAACATTTTTTAATTCGGATGAAATTAAGTTCAAAAATTGTATGTCCCCTGCAAGGCATTATAATTGACATCTGTGGTTGTAAACCATCAATTTTGCATAGGCATGTCATACAGACTTAATTGGATTAAGGAAAGTTGGGCAGCAATAATAAGTTGATGCTCTGGTCATTCAGGAGTGAAGCCATACGCTTGTTCCATGTGTGACATGAGGTTTGTTCAGCGCTACCACCTGTCGAGACACAGCCTCACTCATACGGGTATGGCTCAGCTCGGCAGACCCCTCTCACATTTTGTAGTCTATATACCTAGATGCTTGTCTAGCGCCAGTCTGTGAGTTTGAGAAGCCAGTTCAATGTCAAAGGCTAGAGGCAAAATGTAGGCTTGGATTGTAAACCAGGGGGCAGATTACCTACCGCAGTCTAGGATCAATGTTCTGGGGATACTCGCATTTATTTCTTGGTTAGGTCCTAGTGTGTATATTGTAATGTTCTTTGAGTCAGAATTGCATGTACTGGTAACTCTTCAGCCTCTCACCTTCTATTAAAACAATAAAGCATCAAAAAGCACACATAAAACTCACATAAGGTTAGGCTACATCTCAAGATAATTTAACTGTAATGCTAGGTTTGTATGTGTTGTGATCTCTTGGAGAGAGGGCTAATATATTACTCTGTGTGTAGGGGTGAAGCCGTATGCTTGTTCCATGTGTGACATGAGGTTTATTCAGCGTAACCATCTGGAGAGACACAGCCACACTCATACGGGTATGCGTCCATTCACCATACCCCTATCACTCAGAAAAGCTCTGACTAAAACAAATTTTACAAGACCACCACAAACTCGAGTTTGGATTGTCAAGTCATTTGATGGGATGTTGAACCAGCCTCAAACTATCAAATTACACTTTCCAGGGGCATCCAGTTTGGTAGTTTGATATAAAAATCTGAGATTCCACTCTGAGCTACACATAATGAGTTGATGAGAAGACATCTCAAAATGTTAATCAGAGTAGTTTCTTACCATGCATTCTTCCTTTTCTTGAACTGGCTCACATTAGATGTTTTTGCATTCCTTCATTTTTAGATTTAGAATACCCAGTAAATTGTAGCTAGTGAGACTAATTGACTGATTTAATGCAGTTTGTTGTGGTTCAGCACTGAACGTGATGTAATAGATTTGTGTTGGTGTGCTCTTTCAGGGGAGAAGCCGTTTGCTTGTGACATGTGTGATATGAGGTTTATCCAGCGCTACCATCTGGAGCGACACAAGCGTGTCCACAGCGGAGAAAAGCCTTATCAGTGCGAGAGATGCCAGCAGGTGAGAGCATACTCTGATCGTCCCACATAAATAGCCTTCTTCTGCCATGTGCGCATGCACAACCCACGCCCACACAGGCATATGTCCGCCCACACTAGTCTTTTCTAACATCAGCATGTACCGCACAGTAGCCGCATGTTCATTTTTATGCACCAAGTTACATTAACACATGGAAGTCCTTTTTCCATATGCTTTGGAATAAAGTCTTACTGTATCACCCTTACATAAACTGTGTACGTTTTCAGAACTTTTCACGGACTGATCGGCTGTTGCGGCATCGGCGGTTGTGCCAAGGCCGTGGTGTGGCAAAGGTAGAGAACCAGCCATGTTGTGAGCCTCGCCCATATCCCCAGGAGCCACCACCGGCTCCACCTACCTGGAGCCCTCTGCACCCCCCTCCTGGTCGGCTTGCAGTCTGACATTCCCCTCCCACACATGACCACCACCTCTCCTTAGAGACAGGACTGGCCCATGGTCTCTGCCACTGAGCCCTATGCTTAGTGGCGCCACACTCTGGCACAGACTGATTCTGCAGCTCCAGTCCTGAGGTTACTTATGACAGAGGGACATACAGTTTTGTCTTTCTTTTTCTTTCCTTTTTTTTTTTCTTTTTTTTTTTTTAAGATAACATTTCTGGTCTGTTTTGTACTTATTTGATTTTACAAAGAAGTTGTTATTGTTCAGATTCATTGTTTGGGGTTTTGGTGGTACTTTGAGGGTGGTTTTGTGGGTTGGGGGGGGGGGGGAAAGGTAAGGCATTTGGGGAGGGGGGGGGGGTGTAGCCGGCGGCGGCTACAGTTTGTCCTAAAGTCATAGCAATGAAGTGGGATATATACATGAATATTTAACTACACACAGCAGAGGATATCTGGAAAATGTAGAAATTACTGTTTTTACAGAAAATACAGAAATGTAAAACTCTTGGAAGTCGCTTTGGATAAAAGCGTCTGCTAAATGCATAAATGTAAAATCTGGACAATGGTACATGGGGGCAAACCTGTAAAAGCAAGGGCTTGAATAGTGAGTGATACAAATGGACAGTCCACATTTGAGCATGGAGAAATCCTAACAGGTCATATGTAATAGGTCAGGGTACAGGATATTGTCTGTCGTAGTGTCCTGTACCATGTTCTGTTTGTTGCAAGGTAGTGATGTGCTGATGACTCAGGAAGTGGCACAGGATAGGACAGCCTTTGCAAGTTCAACCCCACACAGCTATTACATACTAGTGTATGTATAGATTTCTACGACAAAAAGTGGGAAGCTTTCTCTGACTAAGGTTCATACAAGGATATATGTTTGAAATGGCACAAGATGGCAGCTTCAGCCAGTCCCATTACTTTGTGTATGTACAGATCATCATGTTCAGAGAATGGCAGGAGATATACAGAATCTTGTGGCCTTAAGAGCGTGCTTGTTTTTTGTTTTTGTTATTTTCATTTGCTTTTTTTATTTTCTGAACTAAAGGTTTAATTATCCTTATTGTTGTTATAAGATTTACAAGGACGAGCCACTGCCTTTTACCATCGAGGTATGTTTTTTCCAAAGCTTATAGAACACACAGTAGTGTTGCAGCATACTGGTGGGCAAAAATGTATACATATTTCTGGTTAGTACTGATGATAATGTAACCCATCATATCATCTGGAAGAACCAGAAGTTTTGACAATTCCAGTGAGATGCTAATAGTGCATACTTTACTTTCCCTCTTGCTGTGCTTTGGCGAGCTTCAGGCCATAGCCACAGCTGTATCAACACTTGCTTGACTCCGCTGCACACTAACGAATGCCTTCTTTTGAGATATTATGTAGTTGGTGTGTATATAATGGATGTCTGTTATGTTCTTGGGTTTAGCCTTAAATAAGAGCGGATTCATCAATAATCATTGTAGTGCTAAATGATATAGTAATTAATGATTTTCCGTAACCTGTATTAAACTTTAATTATGCTGTCTGTGGTTACCCCCTCCAAGTGAAATGGCAACAAGCTTGTTTAGCATACTGTTCGTCTACCCACTCTGCATCTATCAACTTAGTCAGGTTCAGTATGTGTATCAGTGGTCTTTCACAGCTTGTCTGTGGGCTAGTAGTTTTTTTTGTTTTGTTTTTTAACTCTTGGTCCTAATTACTAGGACTTCACTCAAACTGTACATTTGATTACAATATCTAAATGTTACTCATTACATTTTATAAGCCCACTGTATATCCCACAAGTGTCAGTGTGTATCAAAGGCCTAATCTAAACTTGAGACCTGTTGTGTATAAAGTGAAATAATTTACTGATATCAGTATGATATCTGGGTATAAATTGACTTGTGCCTGGATCTCAAAGTTGGGTTTGACTCAAGTGAGGAAGTAGCGATCCAGTAAAATGTTGGAAAAGATATACAAGATTTTACAGACCAAGTTTGAGAAAAGTGATATATATTCTCTGGCCCAGCGTCCTGTCCCTAAAGGCAATGAAATGGTTGCTGCCTGCCATGACCACCCACTAGTCTGGCCACAGGGCAAAGAAGGGTTACTTGTTAGATCCCAGGCCAATCTCATATTGTTATTGATCTACTGGTAAAAATGCAATAGACTCCATGAACAGTTAAGATGAGGTTTTATTTTCCAAATAGTCAGACAGAATACTGAGTTATTTCTCCTCCATGACATTATGATAATTCTGTTAACAATAAGGACCTTTTTTTTTTAATTTCTGATAAAATGTAAACACTGGAGTGATAGAAACAAAAGATGAAGAACATATACAGTACTAGAGTTTAGTCTGTAGACAGCCTCTTACTCCTCGACTTGACAAAGAAGGTGGACAGAAACATTTGGATCAGTAATGTTGAGAGCCCAGGATGTTGAGTAATTTAAATATTAGAGGCAGTAGTACTTAAAAGAAACTGTTTTTTATACAAATTCCCTGGTATTTGTAGTGGATTATATTGGTAGAGATATTAAGTAAGCAACAGCATCTACAGTAGTTATCACAAATTAGTATTTTTGTTTATTAGTCTTGCATGCAGAGTTATGATCCTCAGTTAAGATAGGATCTTATATTGATTATTTTGTGTAGGCAAAATAAGTGCATAAGAATAACTTTTCCTAAAAAAAACATGTTACACTGATTATTGTAAAAAAAAAAATGGGCAAACTAATATGTTCCCTTGTGATCCAATTAGTTTTAATTGTACGGAGTGTGGGGAGAGGCTTCTTACCATTATGCTGAAATAAAATACTTTCTAAAAGATTCAATGTTTAGTGTGACTGTTTACCTCCAGCCATCTACAGTGGTCTCTGCTGCTCTCTCAGGAAAACATGTTTGCAAATCATTGGCAACATGTAGAAAGATGAGGCAACTTTATTTATACACGAAGCAAACTCAAATGTGCTTCACAGAAAAACGTGCATATGGTTGTGTGTACACTATTCCTTTGTTTACCATAGAATTATCACTGAGTTTGCTTTCCATCTTTCTCACTAAATGAAAATGCTGTTTGAGTTGGTGCATCTGTAGAATAATTCATGGTGTAGCCTGTCAAATATACAACCAATGGCAAATATCAGAAATTCTTTAAAACCCCACACTTTCCTTCTTGCAGGAACTCTAGGAATTGTCTCTTGTTTGATGCTTGATGGATGAATTAATCTGCTTATTTGCAATACTGGCCCCTGGTCATCCATCTGTGGGCCTTCAGAGTTAATGCTTGATTATAAATATTTAAGATCTTAAACATTTCTGACAATGTCAGCTAATACTTTATAGACATGATCGTCTAAGACCCTTTCAAATTCTCAGTCTGAGACAGATACTGATTATTCTATTTCAGTATTTACACCTATTAAAAATGTCTCATGGTCTGAGAGTCTTTCAGGTGCCTTTTGGCAAACTCCAGGTGGGCTGGGGTGTGCCTTTTACTGAGAAGTGGCTTCCATTTGGCCACTCTACCATAAAGGCGTGATTGGTGGAGTGCTGAAGCGATAGTTGTCCTTCTGGAAGGTTCCCCTCTCTTCACAGAGAAAACGCTGGAGATCTGTCTGAGTGACCATGGGGTCCTTGGTCATCTCCCTGACTAAGGCCCTTCTCCCCAGATTGGCCGGGCAGCCAACTCTTGGAAGAGTCCTGGTGGTTCCAAACTGTGGCCACTGGGCTCATTGGGACCTTCAATGCTGCAGAAATGTTTCTGTATGAGTGTCATGGCATAGGCTGTGAAATCTTATGTTGCCTACATGTAATAATAAAAAGTACATATTTTATTTAAGAGATTTGCAAAATATTCCAAAAAACTTTCACATCATTATGGGATATTGTGTGTAGGCTATAATTGTGAGAAAAAATCTTTTTTTTATCCATTTCGGAGTATGGCTATAACATAAAGTGTATTATACTGTGTATACATTCATTTAGTAATTTATGGGCTGCAAAGATATATTGTTAGCCACCCCTGGGTCTCATCCATTAAGATTCCTGATGGCAATGATACCAGTGTCAATTTAAGCCATAAGGGGCTACCAAAAAAGTAGAAAAAGCAGCCATTGTGGCTGTGACCAATGGATTGTAGGAGTAGCTGCACATGAGTCATGACACAAAATGATGCAACTTGAATACTAACTAGAGGATCAATGAGGGAAAGTGATAGTAATTTATTATTTGCACATTTTAGGAATTTAGAAATTATTAATATCTACTCTGACTTAGGTCTATAACCAACACAGCCACAGCCTAATAATTTTGAGTGTCTCATCCACAATTTTGGAGCCCTCTATGGCTTTAGAGCCTGTGTGTCTCAGTATAGATGTGTTTTTATGTATCTCTTTGTCTAAATCCAGTCTGGACAAAGTAAAGAGAACTAAAGTGATGGGTGGAAAAAGAGAGGGAGACAGGGACAGATGGACACTATCATAGGACACACTTTTAGGAGATTCAGAAACAAAACAATTAAAATTAAGAGATTGCAAACTCACAGATGGACAGGTTGCCAAACACAGACAGCTAAAGTAAAATATACAGAAAATATTGTTGACAGCAAAGGAGTGAAAGTGACTTTAGCAGTTTTCTTCCGTTGATCGGTGATGCGACACAGTTATTTACAGTGTGCCTGTTGTAATATCTATTATACCCTGCCTGACTGCTCATACAAGGGGCAGCCGTGGGCTGAGAAACTGGAGAGCGTAAAGCTGAAGGAGTGGGAGTAGATTGGAATAACGGAATCAGAGCAGAGAAAAGGAAGGAGGCATTTAAGATCATAGTGCATCAAAGGTAATATATACACTACCTATCCTCACATGATGGGATGAGCAAATCTAATTTTGCTCTGTCGTAAAATCTGGCACTCATCCTTAAATCCATAAAATATGCAATGCTGTTTCACACCCTTCTCTGATTTCCTTTTTGGGGGGGGGGGAATTTACCCTATTAACTATAATTTCAAAATATTATTAAAAATAGGTACGGGAGGAAATGGGAAGAGAAGCATTGTAAGAAGTGTGGACAATGACAGGGTGACAAAGAAATAACATAAAAAGGTAATGAAAGTGTATATCTAATGTGTATTCTGTGTGCGGATTGTAACTCATGTTGACTGTGAATGTCTCGGTAGCAGCACAATGAAAAGCACATTCCTGGAATACTATGGTTGGGCCACTAGTGTGTAGAGAATAGTGTGTAGGTCAAAGCAATTAAAGATAATGATGCTTGGCTTTAGTAACAGTCAAGGAATCAGATAGTTACGTAGGAAATAGAGATGAAGCAGGTAGGTAATGTCAGGTATAATTCAGTCTTTGTCCGTCTATTCAGTCTCTCCATCTCCTCACCTCTGCCTCAGTCCCCTTTACTATCGCTCCCTCTGTTTCTCCATTCGGCATCGTTCTACTGTCTTGACACAGGCATACCACGCCCTCCCTTCCTCCTTGCTCCCCTCCCCCAAGGGACAGAGGCTTTACGACAGTAACTTGACACTGGTTCTGTGTCCTATCACAGAGAAGGCTGTAACTCATCTTAAAGGCGGCCGGCAGCGAATCATAGTACACCCATAAATCTGCTTGTCAGGGAATATCCAATGAGGAACAAGCTATAAATCACAGCTGTCAGCTTGGTGGCCAATGGCGGGGTGATGGCACTAAATCTGCCAGGGATGTGGGAGAGGAGGGGTGGAGGGCTGCTTTTTAATGGGTACTGCATTGCTGCTGGGGAATCCACAGGGAGGGGGTTGGGGGACATAGAGAAGAGACATACAGAGAAGAAAAGGAGGCTTCAAAATAGAAACATCAAGGCGGTTTCTTCCACAGCTTCTTTAGATTCTGTTTTAGCTTGAAGATAGCACACGGGTGGGATTTCATGCCAGACACAAAACAAAATGTAACAATGTCTTACTCTCAGATTTGCTCCATTTACTGGTTTCACATCCAGAAAATTGGGATTATACAATGTATTACATAAAATAATTCAGTATTGGTTGTTAGATTGCATACCTAATGAAATCAAAATCAACACTTAGAAATACATAAGACAATATAGTTTGCTACAGTATCCTCACTTGTCCATTAAAACTTGTCATAAACAACTTCATACCATAACAGGCAAATATAATTCTGTGTATCAACCACGAATGAGGTGATATATGGATTTATGTTCATATTACAACTCAGTGTGTTGCTGCAGATTTGGTGTAGAACTGGGGAGCTTTCGACACAGGCTGTGAATTCCAGCCATGGAATGAGCGTAGGAAGGGGATGTTGTGTTGTTTTTGGCTTTCTCTGCAGCCCAAAACAACACACTGTTCACTCAGGATCTGTAAATGACACTCTGGAGGAACTAACAAGTCGTAAAGCACAGTTTAAGTAGCAGAGAGACATTTCAAACACACACACACACATACTGTAATACCAGTATTACTGTTGAGGTTTGAACTCCCCTCATGCACATTTCCTGTTCTACTGTACCACCTATTCCACACAAATCTTTGTATTTGATCTCTTACACAGATACTAAAACCACCCATTTAATCGTCTAATTTGGACTAATAGTGGCATTTCCACAGAAATCAAACAAAATCTTTGGTCAATTTGCCACAGTAAATGAGCTGGAAGTAACAACGATGTATACCTCCTTAGACTACATACAGTGTTTAGTCTATCAGAAACAGAATGGGAAATAAACATAAATGCATACATTGCTGTTTTTTATTATACAAGAAGAGGCCATCTATTGGCCAGATTGTAAGACCCATGGTCATTACAGGTGAATATTTACCCTTGGGCAAAAATGATATATACAATAATGAAATTTACAAAAATAACAGGTAAAACTGCCCAGAAAACAAACTAATTTCTCTCAATTTATAGACCTCTGATTTACACAAATAAATGAATTTAAAATACTAGCATGTATGCTAAATTCCCCACACAGCTGAAGATACCTTGATGTGTACGTAAAGCACTGAAGCATGCCAAATAAATTGTATTCATTTATCTACATCTTGGGGTAATGTATATAGATGTGTATGACTTTGCCAGGGCAATCAGCCAGTGAGGTGCTAAGTATCACCAGTGTTGCATAACTTTTTCTTCCTGTCTGAATCATCTATATCCATGTCATTTGTCTCCTTAATTGTACTCAAAACAGACACAATACTTTTAGAATAGATCTGTTATTGAGCCCTTCCTTGTGAAAATGTCTGTGCGTGTTTAAATAAGTGGAAGCGAAAGTGTTGTGGCACAAAAATTAGGTGTTTATGTCTGTTTAGAATTGCGTAAACAAAAAAGCATGTCACATGTCTTTATTCATTACTGTGATTTTATTAAATAATCATTACCACTAGGTGGCCTTATGTATTCATAAAATGAATACAAAGAGGAAACCCTTGTTTAAATAACACTTTATTATGTAAAGGTTATCTTTCTTGCCAATAGAATGAATGATGTACAGTAAACAGCTTTTAAATGAAATTATCACAAGTAACTCATGAACATGACATCATGTGTTCATATCTGGACTGGACAAAACGTGTGTGACCAAGTGTTACAAGCCATTCTGATAAGAATCATACAAACAGGTGAAACCATTCTCGAACACTTTACCCCAGTCAGTTTACACCAAGTTCACTGATTATCAACAGAAAACAAAAAAAGACATAAGACAGTAAAGATCACGGCTCATTCCAAAGTTAACAATTAGTGGTTTACCAAGGAAAAAGTAGGAAAGGAATGATGTTGTTGGGTGAGTGTGTGCATGCGAGTGACCAGTCTCTGACCTATCGCAGCAAAGACCACTTTATTTGTTCTTTAGCAGACTGAAGCACCTAAGAAAGAAACAATTGAGAAATGCATAGCATGATACATTATACACACACATTATAAAAATGTTTAGCCTCCCACATAAACATGTGTATCTTAACACTGAATACTTAAGTACAATCTGCGAGTGGAATGGAATGTTTCCCATTAGCAACGCGTTTGGTGACAAGGGAGCATAACCGTTAAAAGATTTATTCTTTTACCTGAGACATAGTCTGTTCTGTTAGAGGGACATCATCCCCCTGCAGGTGAGAAATACAGAGTGATTGAGAAATACAAATAAATACTTTTTTTATCTTTGCATTGCTCCACCCAAGGGCAATATTAGTTGTTTGAAAATAAAAAAAACTAATGTACCCTCAGGGCCACACGGTAGACCACCTGTTGAGGGTCACTCTCCAGGATGACTCTATACGACAAAGCCACATACGTTACTCACAATGTCTTGGATCTAGAAGTGGGTTTAATACTTTATGAAATCTTATTTAATTAGAAACAGCATACAGATGGTAAAATATTTAATGGCTAGTTCTTGTTATGACATCAGAGGATTGTTCTGAATGAATGTAGCACACATGTAGGGCTTCCGCAAGTTGTTTAGTGGTAGCAGCCTCTCACACATACCCTTCATCAACTATCTCATCAACAGCCAAGAACAAGCCCTCCATATTCTCAAGCAAAGCTCGCCGCTCCACATTCTTCCTGTATACAGACACAATGACAGTATATTTTCAGCAATTACAACTGTTCTAGCAGGCAAACTGACCGATCTCCAGACAATCCTAATGGGAGACACTGACCGAGGGTCCTTTTTATTATTGCATTGTATAAAATGGAGACTGTAAGGTAATCATAATTGTATATAATATGAAATTTATTTTGACATCCGAAAGGTGGAGGTACCAACAAAGACTGTTTACCAAACCAATAAGTTAAGTCTAATTACAGCACCATTCAGTTCAGTCTCACCTTAACATCTGGCTAAGTGAGTCAAACAGACAATTTAGCACTGACATCAGCATCAGCTGGGGAGGCAAGCAAGCAACAGAATGAGGAAAAAAAGGACACATTATCATAAACATCTGCCAATGTATCATTATAGTGGCACACTGATTGGCCTACCTCATTTTCATGAGAACTTCCAATAACATAGAAGTACAGGTCAATATTGGTCTTGTACACAACAGTGAGGCCCTCTATAAATGCTATTTCACCTAGACAAATAAGAGTGGTTATTTTGAATACCAATTCCAACGAATTTCTTCAACGCAACTTTCATTGCTTTATTGGACAAATGGGAGTGATAAACAGCAGACTTTGGTCAAGCATGTAAGCCTAATTTGATAAATTCATAAAAATAGGTTTCTTGGTATGCAACTCACTGTCTGTGCGGTGTGTCTTATTGAATATGTTCTTTTCAAATGCTTGTTGCTCCTTCACACTTGGATAGGTTTCATCATAGTACTGTAGGTTAAGGCATTGGCGTTAATCAGTCACATAAGGGCCCAAGCACGAACATTGTGCCAAAGTAGGCTACTAGAACACATCGCACAAAACTGGCTTTAGTTAAGGGATAGTCACCTTAGCATAGAGTCTTTCTCCATCGTTATCCATGATAAGAACAGCTTTGACTGTGTACAACGTGGGTTCCTGCCGAGTAAAATACACTTTTAGGCTTGTTAAATAATTACACGACAAACCATAAGCTACCTAGCTACCCTACTGACGTATTGGCAGAAGCTACAAAGATCACATCAATGTGTGTCTAATTCAGCTAACTACTAAATATCCGGAACACAGCTCGCTTTAAAACCTTTGACTAAAGATGACCATAATATCGTAAATGCTGTAACACAAGACGAACACTTTGTCGCATCTCTTTTTCAATTTTAAATACATGAAATTCACAAGCAGTATCCCAATACTTCATTACCAGTATGTGTGAGTCCATAGTTTTTCATATGATGACGCATTCAGGAAGCTCTCCCAGTCACCAGTCCACTCGTTTTGGCCGCTGGTAGGCTACAAGCCATAATATACATGGTTTTTGCTTGACAACCCTATGCTGCATTATTTTAACATTTTCATGCCGTAAAGTATATTTACAGGTAAACGTATTGACCCAACCCGACCTGTTATGTTTTACTCTTTTGGGGGGGTTCAAGTCTTAATTAGGGGGGTCAAACCCCCCGTATTTCGCATATTGAGTAAAAGTAATATAAAAATATGATAAGTAATAACATTACTTTGTACAAAAAGTAATAATGTAACTTAATCGCACTACTTTTACTGAACAGTAGCCTATTAACTAATTGATTACTTTTTGGACTTCCCCCAACACTGGTCATATTGACAGATCAGCAGAGAACGTTTTTACACATTTTTAAAACGTTTTTACACAATGTCAACGTGTATGTCTATTAAACAATTGTAGAGTTGTATTTTTATTGATTTTGCGAGTACCTAAACCCGAGGCTTCACACTTTACCATGACGTTATATGAACTACAACAGTGACTTTAGAGAACTACAACTCTGCATTCATCTGTCTGACACCCCCCCGAGCGTGGTGCATTATGGGAAGACGAGCGATGGCAAGCGATTCGCATCGCTGCAGTCTGGCGACTTTGGTTCCTTTGCAATCTCCGCTTTCGCTGAGCAGCCGTGGATGAGAAATAGTTTCAAAAATCCATGGTAACTTTTGTTTTGATTAGTCTGAAGATTTGTTGAAGATTGGCCAACATTCCTGACCTGTGAAGAAATTATTTGGTTGCCACCCATTGGTGGTAGCCAACTGTTCCATGCAATGGTAGACATCAAACTTTGAGTGTGCCAAATGTAATAACTTTTTTACCATATGGTTCTAGGGGCTGCCATACTCTAATGGCAGAAGATAAAAGGTATAAACACAATAGATGGCTTCACAGCTCATAAGTACAGGTTTTGTGAAGAAAACACACCACATTCTTGAAAAATAAGTACAAACGTTTTTAAAAGAACATTTATTTAAAAATAGTTCAAACATGTAAAAAAAAAAAGACTGTCCAGCAGCATTTTTGTAGTCCTCATTTGGTCACCTGAAAGGACACTGAAAGAACAAATGGTCAAAATTGCAGACTGCTTGACAAATAAAAACCAACATTACAATTCAAGCTGGTATTTAGGTTGCCTAAAGCACTGAGGCTGAAAAAGCAATATACCTTTATCGTCTACATTGGTCAGATGATCCCTTGGTGTGTGAAAGAACAGCATCAATTAAAAGCCTGCAAGTAAGGAAAGAAAAATCAGAAAAAATATTGATGTGTACAATAACAGGATTGAATTTCTAAACAATTCCGAAGATCAAATGCATGACACATGCACTTCTCAAACGTATTTTCATACCTATAGGGAAAAGTACATTGCATAATCCAACGTTGGCATAAAAATAGTATACAGAAACTCTTAATCAAGTTAAGGTAATCAATTCACTGAAGGTCGCATTCCACAATGGTATACTTAGCAGCAGTGGGGAAACTGACACTTTAGTTACTATGCCAAGACAGTCTGTACTGCTGAAATACATTGAATGACGACAATGAAACAAATACAAGAATGGATCAAAAATCTCCTCTTACCTACCAGTATGGCATATCATATACCCCTTTCTTGTGCTGCCTCTCGCTAGTTTTACAAAGGCAACCCTCTGCACTCAAGACTGCTGCTGTCCCCTGCTTCACTGGTTCCACGCAGGGATCTTGCTACTTTCCTCCCTTAGCTGGCTGCTCCCATTGGCTAGCTTTTCAGTGTGCTCCTCCAATTGGCTAGGCTCAACTTTAGTGTGCAAGCTAGGCTCCAATTGATTGATGCCATGCACATTGGCAAGAACAGTAGCTGAAACAGGCTCCAAGGAAATCAAAGGGAGCAATGATCTTGGTACATGCACAGCATTTTAACTTTGTACTAAAGCAGCAAGTAAACAAGTCTAGCGCATTAAAAGGGACAACAACAAAAAAGTAGACCTGTTTTACTGAATTGGAAGAAATGACATGAACCCTTTTTAAAACACTCCCCATTCACTTCATGTTTATCTGCTTATCTTAACTACTTGTTAAATTTGTTGTTGCCGTCATAAAAATAAAAATAAACTGATGGACATCAATTTGGCCATTTAACACAGTGAAATTGTTCCCAATAATCAAAATACACATTGTAAGGAATAAACTAAAACTGAAAAGCGGTTTATTTAATCTTGATTTGTTGGCGAATACATCTTAAAACACCCTATGGGCGAAGGAAAAAACAAAATGCCTACATAGATCCTTAGTGGAATGCTTTACACTTCACAATTACAAAAAAAACACAACAATAACAAGATCAGAAAATCCTGCGGGAAAGGATTTGACATGAATCCATCCCAATTCCGCTCCCTCCCTTTCCACATGATTTTATCCTTGTCTACATTTCTCTTCATGTGGCAGATGTAAACCTGCCACAACTGTGCTTGGCTGAGCAGATCTAGGGGGTAACCTGCTGCTTCCTTTCCCTGTCACCTCTCTGGCTCTCCTCTCCTAAGTACTGCTGCCTGTTGGACAATATGGAACAACATAGTTAAACTTTTGCACCTTTCTTCATCATTTCAACTACATTTTGAGAGAGGAGTCCAGAGGAGAAAAGCCAGGAGCAAGCCTTCAATTCAAGCAAAGGGTATGAGAACAGACTGTTAGTTTGGGGGTTGTTTTTAGGGCTGCAACAACGAATTGATTAAAATCGATTATTAAAAGCGTTGGCAACGAATTTCATTATCGATTCGTTGTGTCGCGCAATTATTACACCCATCAATAAGTCGTGGATATTTTAGTATTAAAAAAAAAAGTTTGAGCGCGGAGCAGAGCGGTGGTAGAGGAAAGACCATCGGAGAGATGTTATGGAGTAACGTTGTTCTGAAACACATGGCGGAGAAATCAGTACGACGTATGTCATCCAAGGTGTGGGAGCATTTCACACTAAATACGTCGAAAAGGTGTGTTAATTGATCGAGGTGAAGTTAGTTTCATATTCGACATTCGTCTCACATTCGGAGGACGCTACTTTGCAGCGTTGCGTTAGGGACCGGGTGAAAACTCCCCATACCATTTTGAAAAATGTAGACTTAAAATATTTTTATGAATATAAAACCTCAAACAGACACCAAAGTATCTTAACAATACTTCCACAGCCTTCACTTTTTCAATTAAGTTTCAAATACAATGATAGAAAATAACTAATCTTTGAAAATAGCTTAATCCTCGCAAATCTTCACTTTTTTCAAAATTGTGTCGAAAAATCTTACATATACACCAGATTATTCTAATAAAGTCTGGCCTACTTTCACAACCTTTCAATTTTCAAAAATGTTTTACACAAAACTCAAATAAATTGCTGATCTCTGAAAATAGCAATCCACGCTAATATTTATAACTTTTTCAAAATTGTGTGCCTGTTTGTGCACATTCTAAAGATTTTTTGCACTGTGAATTTGCACTGTCAGTTCTGTTTTTGAATAAAGGGTTGGTAAAGTAATGCTAAAAAAATATATATCTGATTAATCGAAAAAATAATCGACAGACTAATCGATTACTAAAATAATCGTTAGTTGCAGCCCTAGTTGTTTTACACTTCGTCCAATACATTATGCCAGGGGCTTAACAGAAGTTCCATTCTGTGAAAATTAAGGGTTTGCTGCTGGATAGCCCCCAAAACAGAACTCCGATTTCAGCATCACACATAGACCATGGTTTGCTTATGATCACCCTGAAACTACGGCTTACTTTGCACTGCCTTTGTTTCTTAAGAAAGACTCAACGCATCTTCAACTACACTGTGACGAGCATAATTAAGGGAAATGTTGATGATTCTTCTTCTACTACTATATTGACTCAAGGCTAAATCTTATAGTCCGGTCTAAAAGCAGTGCAATAATTGCAGTGCAGTTCTTACCTTAAAACCTAGTATCTTCGACCTCCAGAGCCCCCTCCATATCCACCACCGGAGCCTCCTCCATACCCACCTGCAGAACGGGCCAGGCCTTATATAAATGCTTGACTGAAGTGACTCACTAGAGGCCCTGAGATAATCTGTATCTTTCTCATCAGGGCTGGGTTTATAATCAAATGAAAACAAGTGTGTAATGGATCTTACCACCATATGGACCACTGCTCCTGCCCCCTCCACTGCCGCCACTGTAGTTGCCTCCTTTCATTGGGCCATAGTTGGAGGACGATTGGCTGTTATAATTGCCAAAGTCACTGTAGTCTCCTCCACCACCACTGCTGCCTCCACTGCTTCCGCCGCCACCACCACCGTAGCTACCTACAAGATCATGAGCTTTAGACAGTCTTTTCATTAGACACACGCAAAATGAGACTATGGTACTTTGAATATGTTTTCAATCAATAGATTTCAATAAATGTTTTACTATGTATTCACACAATTTGTTTACTCAATAACTGATCAACCTTAAAATCAATCTCAGACTAATTAAGTGTAACTCTGAGGGTCCAAAATCAGGTAGTTTATAAAACACACATGGTTCACTTACCACTGCCGTAGCCACCACCGCCACCGCCTCCATTGTTGTAGTTGTCATATCCTCCACCTCCTCCATAGCCTCCACCCTGGTTGCCATAGCCCTGGCCGCCGCCGCCACCACCACTGCCGCCGCCACCATAGCCACGGTTCCCCCCATAGCCAGGACCTCCTCCATAGCCACCTTAGGATAGACCCAAGCAATAGCAATTCAGGGTAAGACCTCAGTAGGTATAACCTACTGTTATTTACCAAACGTTACAAGTGGAACTCACCGTTCCCTCCATAGTTATTATATCCATCCCCATCGCCATATCCTCCACCTCCTCGCCCTCCACCAAATCCACCTAGTTTCAGAATTTGAATGAAAAGATTAAGGAATAGGATCTAATACATCTGATGAAGCCATAAAAACTGGTTTTGGATGAGTTACTTCAAAAGAAAGTTTGTCAGTGTGAATATCTAAAGAGAATAGCCAAGAGGAGGGAGATTTAATTGGTAGTTTTTATTTCTTTCTACAAATGTACTATTAAAACTATGGTTTTGTCTATCAACAGAAACTTTTCAATTCTACCAAATTACTCAGGTAATCAAAATAATAACTAGTATAATTTTCCTCTGAGCAGATATGTTATCAAATCTCAAAACATTTTTGCTTTCACAATTACGAACTACTGTCCATACAGAGATGCAAAATGTTCAGAGTTGTAAAACAATGTAAATTAGGGGATTAAATTGTAGGGATGCACCTTTTTGCTGCCTCATGGTTCTTGTTCTGACTTTCTACTCTGTTCTAATTTCTTTTTGTTCCACTTAGTTCTGGATAAGTTGGATGTAGGTGGCAGCCCAGACAAGGCATGCAACACTGCAGTAATTCCTCAAAATGACACAGATGCTGTCCTTGGTAATTCTGATGGGTCAGATATGGACTATGGAGACAGGTAATTTGCCAGCCAGGCTGTTGAATGCATATGCTGAGTTTATGCAAATCATGCAGATCACGGAAGGAACAACGTTATCAGTGATGACATTCCCTTCAACACCCCCCTCCACTATTGAAAATGAAGAGCCATGGGCCTCTACAAGCCATTGGGTCAGAGCCCGCCATAAGACCCAAAGGCAAAGCTGCAGGTGGTCAAAAATTGTGTTCAAACGTTTAAAGAGGCTTGCCACCACTGTGGTTCCAAACTACATAGTATACATCCCAAATGTTGCAGAATGTGTAAAACAAAGCTGCTCCAAATCAAAGGATGCTTTCCTACTCATGTATCCACCCACCCTAAGAGAGATCACCATTGAAACGTCCAACCTCTACTCCACCCAGACCACGAACAAGAGCTGTATCTGAGGATGGATGAGCTCCTTACATTCTATGGGATCCTTATCACATCCTGGTACACCTCTGTTCCAAGAAGAAACATGCACTGGACACTGATTTACACAATGAAAGCATTTAAGATGCAATGTGGAGAAATCGCTTTGATGAAATACTGGCCTCAATTCATGTGGTTAACACAAAGATCACAGACAACCCTTTTTTTAAGGATAGGCCCATCTCCTTACCTCAATCAGTCAAATAAAGTCATGCCATTCCAGGAATGGCTATCAGTGAATGAGAGCATGATACTATAGCCGACATTGATGTAAGCAATTCATCTGAGGTAAACCAATCAGTTTTTGGTTACAAGCTATGGAGCCTTGCATCATCCAGTGGTTAAATGCATCACTTGGAGCCATATGATGGATCCCACCCTCTCCTCCCTGAGACTGGTTTAGGTCAGGGACCCAGTGTTGTTCTCAGTCTTGCAGGACAAGCTCAGGGGCCTCAAGGTTGCAAATTCATCAATGACAACCTCTCTTTGCTCACACTCCTTAATAGTATGACAACAAGAGGATATGGGAGCTCTGGAATGAGGCAAACTCATCTGATGTCCCATTCAAGTCACAGAAAGAGTTCATGAAGTCACCACCATGGAATTTCTGGGGTTCTGACCCAAGGAGGCAAGTTGCTTTGACAAACATGTCAAACCAGTCGCCATTAGCAAATGTAATCTTATTTGCCAACAACCAACAAGCTAAATATCAGCCGATATAGATCGGTGTATCCCTAATAAATTGTGCATACCTCCATATCCACCCCCTCTGCCAAAATTTCCACCCCTTGGCCCTGAAAGAAGATGAAATACACACATCACTTTTTTTGGCCAAGGTGTACCCAAAATATTAAGTGCTTAGAGCAGATGTAATTCATACCTCTCATGCTCATCCCTGATCTGTTCATGTCTTCCTTTGAAAGAGCTTTACGCACTTCACAGTTATGGCCATTCAATGTATGGTACTTCTGGACTGTAATAAAGAAAATGGAGGTTGACAAATGCATTGGTTTGATGAATTCTTGCAAGGGACATTAGCATAAAGGCACTGGCAACGACATTTCCAACACTTACTGACAATCCTGTCTACAGCATCATGATCGTCGAATGTAACAAAGGCAAATCCTCTCTTCTTGCCACTGCTTCTATCAGTCATGATGTCGATTACTTCAATCTTGCCAAATTGCTCAAAGTAGTCTCTAAGATGATGCTCTTCTGTGTCTTCCTTAATGCCACCCACAAATATTTTCTTGACAGTTGTGTGAGCACCAGGCCTGCATGAATCCTGTTAACACACACATTCAAAACAATGTATTAAAAAGCAAAAAGTATTCTAGATCTAAGCTCTAGGTTATTCCTTTGTTAAACAGACAGGCAACATCAAATAACAGAAGACATTGCTTACCTCTCTAGACACCGCTCTTTTTGGCTCCACTTGTCTACCATCCACCTTGTGAGGACGTGCCTCCATAGCTGCATCAACTTCATCTACTGAGCTGTATGTAACAAAGCCAAACCCCCTTGACCTCTTTGAGACTGGGTCTTTCATTACCTGTCAGCAAATAAGACAAAGATTAGCACAAACGTATTACATGTAGTCCAGTCCATTTGGTCAAGACAGTGGTTACATGTATATAAAACTTACTACGCAATCCGTGAGAGACCCCCATCGTTCAAAGTGATCTCTCAAACTTTCATCAGTAGTTTCAAAACTCAGTCCTCCGATGAACAGCTTGCGAAGCTGCTCCGGCTCGCGAGGGGTCTTAATATATTAAGACGGGGAAAAAAATCAATAGATGGAAATGTAATATACTTTTTTTTTATCAGCCTTTAACATGCAATTAATGTAAATAAACACATGAATGCACAAGACATTTGAGTGACAAATTATGGTCCAAAACAGATCCCTGTGGTTACAGTGTAGCCAGCGTCAAGCGTTGATCTCTGCAGACAAAATAAATGCAGCTTAACCTAGTTATACTACACCACTGGGTAGGCCAGAGCGTAGGTTTACTGTAATACTTAGCCTACAGCTTGCCATATAGCTAACTACAGTAGTAGGCTAGGTTGGCACCCGAGATCGCGCCTACACAGTCTACAATTTTACAAAGAATTTGACAAAATATTTAGACCTAGCAACGTCGAAACCACCATGAGATCTGCAGACACTAGTAGCAAAATAAATGCAGCTTAACCTATACTACACCACTGGGTAGGCCAGAGCGTAGGTTTACTGTACTTAGCCTACAGCTTGCCATATAGCTAGTAGGCTAGATTTGCACCCGAGATCGCGCCTACACAGTCTAGAATTTGACAAAGAATTTGACAAAATGTTTAGACCTAGCAACGTCGAAACCACCATAATGTGATTGGGGTAATTTTTAGCAACTCAACAACAGTTTCATTCATAACCCGACTGTACGAAACCAAGGCGATGAATAGGCCCAGACCGGGAATAACGTGTGCTAGCTAACTAGCTCAAGCTACGCTACAAGCAACTACATTTGTTTCAAAGTACTTCAAGTAAAATGGCATATACCGAAGGATACCATTGCTGTTATTAATTTAACAATAACACTCGACTGCAGAATATAACTGGCTAGCTATGTTAGCCTAGGTAGGCCGGTTTACGAGTGTGTTCGCAGTTAGCTTGGTAGCTAGCTAGTTAGCCTGGCATAACCATGTAACGTTAGTTGCAATCGATGACCCGATCTTGATGAGACGGACAATTAAATACAATAGAAAACAATACATGTATGGCTACTTAAAATGAATGGCCATTCTTACCTCTTTCGATGACATGCTGCGGCCGTTATTATCGCAAGAACGTGCTAAATATTGTACGAGTCGTGCACGATGGCCAACTCTAGCTGGCTAGCTATAACAAAGTGGCCAGTAGTGTATGGTCTGGATAACACAGTCGACAGTGCCAAACACGGTTCTTCTTCTTCTTTCTAGTTTAATGGGAGGTGTATCAACACTACACTCTACATAGCTCTGCCGCCACCTATTGTTCGGGAGTGTGAGACTGGTGGTCCTACTATGGCCCCTAATATCCCCCCTAAACCCTGATCCCTGAACCCTCGCAGATTTAGCGAGAACGCACCGAAGTCCGTGAGTCTGTGAGGGTGGACATTGGGATTGGGCCATATTTTCCTTACGGTCAAAAGGTACGAGGAGATCAGAGAGATAAGGCGGTGCAAATCCGTGGTGTTTTTTTGTGACATTACCTGTGTATACCACATGAGAGCAACCTTGAGCAAGGAATGAAGCACTACCAGTCCTTTGGCACTGCCACCATCTGATGGAGGATGACTTTACACTGTATGAGTGCTAATCTTTTCCAAGTTCACAAGTAATTATACCAAACCACAGACCTATACAGAATACTTAGCTGATACTGCTGTCAACAGAAGTTAGCAAGGGCTTAATTGTCACAGAAAACTTCAAATGATCAAACACTCACTCTGTAACCTGAAGACCTTAAGCTAAACACAATCTCTTATCCGAGTCATAAACCCTTGTAAAGTATTATTTTATTCATGTTAGTGTAGTCCTGTATCATTGTATGTCCATGTGTGTCTTACTATGTGTGTGTGGGTGTCTACATGTGTGTCACTTTGTGCGTTCCTGTATGTGGTAAGTGTGGATAAACGCTTCTACTAACTAGTCCTCTCCAGCCTCACACAGAAATAAAGAGGAATGAGGCTCATGGTGGAGAAGACCTCCAGCCTCTTGCTGTGCTTTATGACTGGTATCATCTCAATTCAGTTTCACTTTAAACTTCATTTTCGAACATCAGACCTGGGGTCTGGTTACCACTACTGAATTACCCACATATAGGCTGTACAGAACAATTTGTATTTAAACAGTTGATACATTTTTGTGTGGATAAAATGCATATATATAGTCACCTCACACTGAAGTGGGAAACAGCCACTATACACATATCATTGACCTGTTCTACCTTTTGAAGTAAACTGTCCCTCTGGTGGGAATGACAACAGTGAGCTCTACCTTTGACTTCAGGGTGAAATATAGAGCACAAACCTGTTACATGTTAGTTTAAGAGATAGTGGTGAGTGTAAATTACTTTCCGGGGTCTGTGTAGCCTTATTTATGAGCCTCACTGTCAGGTGTTTATGTATTGGAGCAAGATCTGCAGCTTAAACCACTTACTCCTCAATAAATCACTATAACTCCACAGCCAAGTTCTGAGTCTGTGTGGATGCATGTGTATATTTTAGTGTGTTTATATCCATGTCTCTTAAGCATGTTCAACTATTTTTGTCGGTGTGTGTACTTACAGCAATCATATTAATACCAGCAGGTGCTTCTTTGATTCATCATTCAACGTGTCTGTGTATGTTTTCTTTGTTGGGATTTAGAACTGGAGAATGTCAAGAATGTAATGTGTGGCTGTGGGCTACAAGTACATGAAATGTACACAGTATTTCTGAGTACATTTGGTCAAATGGACTTTCTTGTGCACGTTTTAAGAACACACTGCTGGACAGGCACTAAGCCATACAAGGAGTTAAGAGAGGAAGCCTGGGGAGCTGCTGCAGTGCAGCATGGGATCCCATCTGGCACACACAAACCTAAGGATAGGAATGAAGTGCACTATTTTAATATTCTTCAAAGAGGAAAATCCAACACTCTTCTCTCTGGTCCCAGGGTATAGCTCTCCAACTGTCAGATTTATGATCGGAGAAAGACCACATTTACAACATGAAGACTAGATGTTAGCCGTGTTATATACTGTGTGGCCCAGGTCTGGACTGGGACTGAAAAACGGCCCAGGACTTTGAAACACAGACCGGCCCACGGCCGTGTATTCATATTATATATATATATATATATATTTTGCATTATGCCACGGCAATTTGACCGGCTGTTCGGGAAATCTCCCAACTCTCCTGACGGCCAGTCCGACCCTAGTATGGCCCCATTGTGTATAATGATGTCAGTGTTTATTGGTGTGCATATGTTAATGCAATATTCAGTATTGCAGATAAAACAGTCAGGCATATTGCACGTGATCTATTCACTATGGATTGTGTTGATATGGATGGAGTGAGTAAATGAACAGGGTGGTATAAATAATGTTTGGATGTCTCCACCTTGGGCCAGGATTAAAGCACATCGAGTGGTATGATAGGTTAATGATGTTTGTAAGCTTGAAGCAGTGGGCAACCGAACAAAAAGTGTGGAGCAGCTCTACAATCACCATCCTAGTATCCCCGATGCACCCTTTTGTCTGTCCCTCTGTCTGCACCATCTGCAACCCTGACATTTATTGTACTTGAGAGTTCAGCGAGTCACTTTGAGACAGCAGCTGCACCTAAATTGGATGCCATAGAAACACTGCAGCCAGTTTACGTGTGAATCTCTGTCTTGGATTTGCTATAGAGTATGGTATACACAATGCCTCAAGAGTCAGTTGAAATTAACTTTGAGTCACATTTTACTGTCTACAATAATTTGAGACGCAATACCTTTACATTTAATTAATCTGGGTATAGGCTTTGCAGAACAGAGAACAAATCAATTCATATTGAACGGGATCTTACACCATTAGGAGAGGACTAGTTAAAAGCAGTGTCATCTTTCTTCTATCATCAATATTAGGACATGGGTATCTACTGATTGTAGTGTAATTAGATAAAAAAAAATTTTTTTTCCAATTATCTGAAATGTAGAAATCAAAAGTGACACAGTCAGAGAATTAGATGGAAAAGGGGGGAGGGTAGGACGAAAAACAGTCACCTGCGTGCAGGTAGATATCTGTTATGTTATCAGTATACCATATATCAAGGCTAAATAAACAAATATACAAACTAACAAAAAATACAAAATAGGACACAACTCTACACAGCTGGCTGACACATCCAGCTTTTAGTCATTTGGAATATTTAGTGGAATGGTGTTTGATATAAAAAATGCTGTTTCAATTTTGTCCACCAGATGTCAGCTAAAGTGCTCTATGAAAATTGAATCTGTTGAGAATTTCTGGGTATTTGTGGCAGTTGTTATTTTGATCTTGAGGGGGTCAAAGAAAGGCGAAAATAGAATGAAAGGATAATAAGAATGAAAATGGCTTTGCCCCACTGAGACCTTAAACAAGGCCCTGCATAGAGATCCATGAAGGACAGAACACAGCGGGCAGCAAGGAGGCATGACCAGAAGATGCTCTGTATAAACAATACGTTCACGATCTGCAATAATAATGCACTGAAATAAAGAGTCTCAGTGATATAATGCATTGTTACAGTTAACAGACTCTCAAGCTTCTTGTTCCATCAGAAAGACATGCTTTTGTCACAGATGCTGGTTGCCATTTTTGTGCCAGATTGCTGCCCATCTAGCCTGCCACGGAGGTGGAAGTCGAGATGAGTTGTTGCATTATCTGACAGTGAGAAGCAGGAGCTGATCACTTGGTCATGACAGGCAGGGTGAGGCAATTGAACAACAATTGTTAACAGCTAGGAAGGAGCTGCAGGGTAGTAGCTGCAAACACATCTGTCTTGCACCCCTTCCTGCTGTAGTTGTCCGTCTGCACTCCATTACAGCGTCTCCTTGCGCTTTGTACTGCATAGGGCAACATGACCTCCCAGCTGTGCACAAGGATGACATCACACTCCCAATTAAATCCAACCATCAACAATAATATGTAAAATAAAATAAATGTACTGCATTCCATGGTAACATACATGTCCAGAAACACAAACAAGCACACACACCCACACACACACACACACACCCACACACACACACACATACACACACACACACACACATGCACACTGTACATGCTGAGTGGTGGTATGTCAGACTGCAGTGGCTTGCGGCTCTGTCAGCTTTGCTGATGGATGCTCTCTTACTGCTTCCCCTGGATTATCAGAGGAGTTCACCGGGAGGGGAAGGTAATATATCAGAGGAAAAGAAGAGAGGGAGGGAAAGACTGGGAGGGAGGGAGGGGGCAAAAGGAGGAGAGACAGGCTGTGAGAGATGATTAGGTAAGAGGTAAAGAACAGAGAGAGTTAGAGAATAAGGAGGGGGTAAACGCAGAGAAAAAAAGACAGGGATGGGGTGAAAGTAAGGAAAGCGATAGGAGGAGATATTAAAAGAAGATGAGAAAGCATGAGAGTGACATAGAGGGATTTGGAAGGAAGTTAGTAGTGAACAAGACAGATAAAGAGAGAACAGAGATATGGAAGGCTAAATAAAGATGGAGAACAAAAAAATATTTCAGCTTTGCACTCCAACCCTCCAGATGAAATAAAGAGTTTGTGGTGTAGGAGCCTAGCCGAGTGACAGTGTAATCCCAGAACAGAGCAGAATCTTCATCAGATATAACATGGCCCACATCCTGTACTCACAGTACCAGGCACCCAGGGGTCTGCCTTCATTTGGCCTGTTCTGGCATTATCCCATCAGTCCACACAGATGCTCTTGCACACATTTCTGCATTAAAATACTCTTATCTATAAAGACTTTGTACAGGATATGATAACGTAGCAGCAGGAAGAAGTTCTGCCCATATCTTGACTTCGGGAGGAATAAACAGTGAGACCAACATCCCATTACTTTGATAAAACACAGTTCATACAAGTTTTTGCATGTTGAGTAATCAGTTGTGCTAAGACAATTAGACATGCCCTCTAATAAAATACTCAAACATATGCAATTCATTGAGGTCATTGTGATGTTGGTACAAACTTTTTTTGGTACAAAAGTGAATAATAAAATAATTTTAATCCTGATTCAAGCAAAAACCTAAGTAGTCTTTCATAGCTCATCTCATTAGACTCATCAGGTAACATAAAGTGGGACATTTGAAAAAGGTATGAGTATTGGTTTGGTATTTTTATGGATTATGTGTTTGTACTATGTCTGAGGTTAGGGCGGTATTTAGGAAGAGGGAGTTAGATGATGATGACCCTCCATCTAGCCTGCAGTCTCAGGCTCCGTCCACACTAGCCCGGGTAAATACACTAGTGTGGACGGAGATCGTTTTCAATTTGAATACGCCGTATTAGTGTGGACAGGAGGTGCAAACGCAGACATGTATGCGTCTCTAAATTTACCTGGGCTAGTGTGGACTGGGCCTCAATCCAGAGTTCAAAGTCTGTGTCTCTTTTTCTAAGCAAAGTAGGGGTTAACACTGCAGGGCTTTACATTTACATACTTACTTATGAGAATATAAAGAGGAGCAGAATAAAGATAAAATGTAAATATATGTAAATATATCTACCAAAAAACATATATATATATTTATGCCTGTGGTTGTTGTGGTTTCAATGCATCTGTTCAATGATTTTGATTGCAGAGCATCATGCAGTCATGGTTGGAATACTTTGGTGACTGCCACAGACAGCCTCATAGTAAATCATTCGAAACAGCCATTACATTCTATAACTATAATGTGTCTTGTGATGGGTGGATTCTGAATTTCTATTAAAAAAAATATTCTGCTTGTTCTCAACATGTTTAGAGGTCCTGACCCAGAATTGCATGTATGTTTCCATAGGTGGGTTGATTTGTGTCAAATAGATGTTCGGACTAACCTTCTGTATGTTACAGAGCTCTGCTACATTTACATCCTAAACGTTCATTTTGTGCCTCTTCAGTTAAACTGGAAATGCCTATTTTTCTTGGGGCAGAGAGCTGGTCTGAATACACAATGGTGTAATTTGTGTAGGCACTGCAAAGACTTTCACACTTAATTTGTTTAGTTATGTCAGTCAATAATTTATGAATGCCCTTTGATCTTGTCATCCAATCTAAAACAGCCCTCTTTATAAAACAAGACAGCTGATACAGGGTTCTGGCTGTTTAGGATTTGGAAATCAAAATAAAAAGTGCTGCTTTACACACATTAGTGCATGGTTATCAGCACAACCCTCATTCATCCCCAAATGTCTGCAAGGAGAAGACTGTGAACTAGTATGTAGACCTCAGTAGAGTGTCGACTTTGTTTGGTTGACCACTAGAGGGTACTCCAGTAATTTACTGCCATTTCTCCACCATGGCTTTTTAAAAAGACACCCCTTGCATATTTATCGGTGCATTTTTTGTTGTTGTAGCAAATATACATGCACACACACACATTCACACTTGTGACATACATAGGCTACTCTCTCTCTCTGTCTTTCTCTCTGAATCTCTCTCTAGAATTACAGTTTAGAATAGCACAATTATTAAAATGAATGAAGTGTCTGTCTACAATCGTATTTTTTCTTTGTTTAAGCCCTATTCTACAACAACAATTTGATTATGTGGGCACATCCTCCCATTTCTCTCTTTCCCTCTCCCTCCCCTGCTTCCTGTGCGGACTACTCATCACTCTCTGTCATCCATACGCTCCCAGACGTCAACCTTCGACCCAAGACAGGTTCAGCGGCAGGTCAAGCTTCGGGGGAAGCATGTTTGTGTGAATATGTGTTAGAGGATTGTAGGCACTCTCCCTTTTGCGGACACAACTGCTTCTCCCATGGCAACCACACCACACTGACTAAATGGGAAGCTGGAGCCCCGGTCTCAAATGTAACACTTGTCCTCTCTGCAAATCACTCCTTCACTCTCTTCTGAAGTTGAGGTTTGAGGGATATATGTATCCCTACTGAATCAAACAAACATACACACATTGGGAACACACAATGGCATATAAGAAAAAATCTATTGTAAATCATATACAGAACATTTATGTATACTACTAGGTCAATTGCATCCATAGATTATTTTGATACACTTATTTACAATAATAACATTTATTAGAAGTTTCCACAGATATTTTTCTTAATTTGTTTATTACAGACAAATTATTCATTCTATACAAAAATGTATGCTCAAAGTAGGAAAGCTGTTTTAAAACAAAGACAATCTTTAAACATGGCACAAATCACATACATATTGCTTATCAAACGACAATGGAATAAATATATTTGACCTTTGACTTGCTCAACAACTCAAAGGACAGGAGACAACTCTGATTTATGATAACCAATTACCCATTAAGCACATCAAAGGTTAGTGATGGTGTTAGTCTGTCATTATGAACAGGGTCAAAGCTTCGCTAATACTAGTTCTTTAACTAGAGGTCATACAAAGGACAAGAAGAGTGACACAGAAACTGAGAAAGGTTGAATGTGGTTCTGCTAGCAAACAGGTCACCAAGATGCTTTTGTGTCTCCTGAGTTTCGTGTCGACTTCAGAGATAGATGGCGCTCTCTACATAAAACAGCCAATGCGGGATATAGACGTCTACAATTCCTACTCCCAGAATGCCTTTCGCTGGCGTCTTTGTTGCCGGAAGACTGCCAGAAGAATGAACAAGAATGAAATCTCAAGGTAAATGATTTAACATTAACTTTTTGTTGAAAACACTTGACGAGCTTTGAAATCTGACACGTATTTATCAGTACTATGGTGGAATATAGCTCGGATAAATAACGTTAGTTGGATGGCATATGGCACCCAGCACACAATTTGAAAAACTACAGTATGTTGCTTTTGGAATAGGCCTACTCAGCAAAACAAATTAGTTTGCACAACTAGTAAGCCAGCGTTTGTCCCCAAAAAACAACCCAGAATAATTCGCTTTGTTCTTCTCTTAAGGGTTGGTGAGATGGATGCAGAGGGACGGGGCGTGCATAAAGAGGAAGGCGATGTTCGCTTGCTGTTGCCTCCCACTGTGTCGGACAGTAACATCGCAATAGCCGCATCACGGTTTCTGCAAGTGGAGTTGGAACTAAACGCCCACCTTCGACGGTTGTCATTCAGTGATCCAGTGCGCTACATCTACAACCCGCTAGAGTATGCCTGGGACACGCATCGCTGTTACGTGGAAAAGTACTGTGGTGGGGGGCAGAGTGTTCTTTTTTTGGGGATGAACCCCGGACCTTTCGGAATGGCTCAAACAGGGGTGAAAATTTGGTTATTGGCTGTCCTTAAAATATAATTTACTTGTGCATTCCAATATGAATGTCAATAATCTGCTATACAGCTAGATGAGCAAAAGCCATACTATGTCTTCTACTTCGTTTCTGTTCTCAGGTCCCCTTTGGAGAGGTGAACTCTGTGCGCGATTGGCTGAAGATCACAGGAAAGGTGGGACATCCCCCCGATGAGCATCCAAAGCGACAAATCACAGGGCTGTCCTGTACTCAGAGAGAAGTAAGCGGTGCTCGCTTTTGGGGCTTCTTCAGAAAACTGTGCAGGGAGCCAGCGGTGTTCTTCCGCCACTGTTTTGTACATAACTTGTGCCCTCTGATCTTCATGAGTGCCTCTGGCAAGAACCTGACTCCTCCTGAGCTGTCTGCTGGAGAGCGTGACACTCTGCTGGCACTGTGTGACACTGCCCTGTCCCAAGCAGTGGAGGTGCTAGGCATCTCTATGGTGATTGGGGTAGGCAGAGTAGCAGAGCAGAGGGCCCGCAGAGCCCTCGCTGCAGCAGGCATGCAGGTGCGCGTGGAGGGTGTCATGCACCCGTCCCCCAGGAACCCGCTGGCCAATAAAGGATGGGAGGCAGTAGCCCAGGCTAAGCTGGATGAACTAGGTGTCCTATCACTGCTGAGTAACACATAACCTCTGGTCAATCAGCCTCCTTGAGAAATTACCCATGTCATTTATCTGCAATGGATGGTGTACTCATCTTACAGCTTGAGACTTGGATGTTCTCTATTTGTCTTTTATCTTCAATGACTTTCAATTCTGTTACCATTGCTGGTCAGACACCATATTACACCATCACTTCTAAATGGACAGTATTGTTATGTTGGCAAACAATGTCAAGCCATTTACTACATCATAATTGAAAGGCTCTTGGGAAATGAAAGCATACTTTACACCGCTTTGTTGTGTGTATCCCATGTATCTCATACTGTATACATTCTTTACACTGGGCAAGCAGATTTAAATTAATTTAACTGTGCTGCTGTGTATTATACCTGAGCTTACACTTATCTTGTTGGCATTATTGCAACAGCCCATTTGTTTACAAGGCCTCTACCTACTTAAAGTACTAATGAGAGAACCTGAAATCATCTGTCATATGGTATTGCTCTAATTTAGTAGTGGATAGTACCTGACCTTGGCATCTAAGTATTTCATGCTTAAGGATATTTTGTCCCTGACCCATCTGCTGAGATGTTTTGTTTCCTCTTTGCAAGACCCACACATTTTGCTTGGCACACAACCACTCAGCAGATTATTTGTGCTACCATAGCACCCTCTTTGAAGCTAGGATACCCGCTCACCACGTATGCTTTTCTGTCATTAACCTGAATCCATCTTGCATCTCTGTTTGTGTTTTCCTAAGTGGGAAGTATTAACAATATATTAGTTTTTTTATTTATTTCATTTTCCAGTATCATAGCACTAACTGTATTGCTTGCATTATACAGTACATGTTTCTTCTGTTTCTTTCCAATCAGTACTGAATAAATGTGCATTGGTCCCATTCTAACATTTATAATTATACTGTATGTGTGTCCAAAGTGCACTGAGGTAACAACAGAACAAGGAAACAGATATTAGTTGTATTTTATTTAGTTTTCGAATGACGAACATTGAGTGTTTTTAATTGAGATTTTAACATCTATGCACCCATTCTATGGAAGCAGATCCAGGCATTGAGCAGCGGAGCACTGGCTGTTTGTCTTGGTCCTGGATGGTGAATAAATCCTTCACCCCATCTCCCATGGTAGGGTGCAGGTGTGAGAGGAGGCATAAGATCTTACCTGTGTTTTTTGTCGGAGGAAGACTTGATTGGCAAGGTGCAGAATGACCTCTATTACAAAAACACACGTGCACATAAAAAAAATACACACTAAACTCTAATTTCACTGTGACACTTTGCTTCTGTGTGTACACCCTCCCTACTCGCTCTTTTCCTCACACACATGCACACACTAAAATGCACCACTACAGAGCTGAGAGAACAGCTGCAGCTCCCTAATGACTCCCATCCTTCTCTGTTTGTTGTCGCATTATTAATTAGCACAATGAGCCTTGCCACTGAGACACTGGATTAGAGTCCTGCAGTATAACACATACACACAAACACAAGTCCACACATAGCAGTCCCTAGTGTGCTGTAGTATCAGCCCTGACAGGAGGTCTGGGAGAGGTTCAGCTGCTGGCCTGTCTCTCCCACAAAGCCAAGCTATGCTGCTAAACAATAAGATAAAACACTTGAGGGTTTTGTTCTAGAGATGCAGTGGCACATTATTTCCTGTAGATGTTTTAAATGAGAATATACATAGTATGCATAATCATATGATATGATTTATTCCCTTAAAATACATGATTTAAAGCTTATATTTATTCATGGCTTAGGTAATCAGCTTCTGCTCTCAATGTCAGACCTGTCTTTTTTCAACATTCCTTTTGTCGCTTGCTTGTTCTTTATCAAATGAGGAGTTGATTCATTCTGTGAGCATGCCTATATATCCTTCTTTGTGTATATAATATTCTTAGCTGAAGACAATGGTCTAGGGTCGCTCTTACTTGACAGTGTGACCTCCTGGTGACCTCACGGCCATGTGCAAAAGGACCGAGAGGGAGCTGCCGCGCCACAGCTAGCCTGTCAGAGCCATCGATACTGTGATGAATGGAGGTAGTGGTTATTAAACCAGAATTAGAGCAAGAGAGGGAAGAAGGGGGTGATAAATGAAGGGGTGAGGGGCTCTGTAAGAGAGGATGATAGGGGGTTGCGGTGGTAGAGAAGGGAGAGCGTTTTTGTGGGTGTATGTCGGGCGGGGGGGGGGGGGGGGTATGGCTCAACATCGCTCTTTATTATTTCAATAGTATTCTCCAGAGCTGCCCATCATACAAGGAGAGCGAGGGCACAAGAGGGCACACCTAACTGATAACCTCTACACAGTCCTCTCAACATGACAAGGGGTTGCAGAGGGGGAGAAAGGGAGAGGCTGTGAGAGGGCTGTAACCAGATATATGAGAAGCTAATGTTCCCTGTAAAGCTCAAGTTTTGCATCTGTCTAATGGGTCAATATCTACCCAATTTCCTTATACCTGTAATGTAATGTTATTTCCACCATGTTGTGAAGACATTTACATTTATGCATTTAGCAGACACTTTTGTCCAAAACAGAGCTTTACAAAAGTGCATAGGTCACTGATCATAACAATGAGATAGCCCCAAACATTGTGGGTAGCCAAAACATGAAGCATACATTGTGAAAACTAAATAAGTCCCAAAGGGAAAAGCCATAAGAGCATGTAGTTGAACAAGTTACAGTTGAACAATTAAACAACATGAACCTCAAAAAGTGCAAGGGTGTACCTGTGGGGAAAAAGCAAGCAACAAAAATATATTACACCGCAAGTACAAAAGTTTTATGTCAGTTACAACTAACCAGCAAGAGCAACAAGTCTCTCAATAAGAGTCATTGTGATCCTAGAGGAAACATCAGGTCCAGCCAATCATTCCAAAGTACCATTTGTACTCCCGGAACAAGTGCGGCTTGACCTTTTCTTGAAGGTAGGGAGACAGTCAGTGTCTCTGATGGAGGTGGGGAGTTGATTC
Organism: Hypomesus nipponensis; assembly: GCF_054491055.1. Taxonomy (NCBI): domain Eukaryota; kingdom Metazoa; phylum Chordata; class Actinopteri; order Osmeriformes; family Osmeridae; genus Hypomesus; species Hypomesus nipponensis. The sequence goes on from NC_140369.1 coordinate 9,741,184, forward strand.
CACCATTGGGGGGCCAGACAGGAGAAGAGGTTGTGTTGTGAAGACTGGATTAATTTCTTTTTTTCGTGCTTTAAGCTTTGTGTACATGAAATCGTATATCAAATATTATGCACAAAACTGAATTGGATACTTTCTTGTCAGATCAATGTTCTCATTAGCAATTAATTTAATTTAAATGTTATTGTATGAATGTAATTCTCTTAAGTGTTTTGCTTATCATTAAACATTTTATAAGTCTAGTGTGACTTCTATTTTTCTTCAGTAGTTATTTTTTCCTTGTGGCCACAAAGCTCTATCAATCTTGAAGAGCTCTTCAACCGCAGGACGTAGCACACGCCATCCACAGATCATTCATAGAGACCAAGGATATTAGGTGCATCAGCAGAGGAAAGGAACCGAGATGATTCACTGCGTGGTTACCCCACATGTTCATGCACAGTTGTATAAGATGTATTTTTTATGCTATTGCTGTTTGTAGTGTGTATCACATAAATACAAAGCGAGACAGATGAATTGTCTATTCTCTCCACTGCACTGTTCTAATCACTACCCATATCTGCTACCCTCTTCATGACACTACGTTTTATTAGTGGTTTATTTATTGATGTTGTAGTTAATGTCTTTGCTAATTTATTCCTGAGTTTGTCTTAATTATGCCTCTGTGGTCATTAGATGCAGTGAGAGAGCACTATGCTGTTTCAAACAGAGACCTAATTCTGCTTCTCACTCACTATCTATGGCCATTTTAGGACTATCAACCCAAACACAAACAATACAGCTTTAGTGAGTGTGTATGTTGTACTTAATGTCACATTGTGAATGTTAGTTTGTGTTTGTAAAAGTCTCTGTATATATATATGTGTGTTCAGCCTGTAAAGGTGTAAACATTCCTTTCAGATAAGTATTTATTGACTAAACTTTAAGCATGATCAAAAAGGAAAGAGACTTGTTTATGGTAAGAGATGTACTAGAGGCAGCATTGCTGTCTTGACTTCAGATATGGTTTCAGTTTTTCATTGGTGTGCACTGCTCTTTGTACCTCAGAGACTGAGTGAAGCAACACTGACAAATTATCTCTCTGAGTTTACTGATGGTATTTCTGAAGTAGTGTGTTTTCTTTTATTCATTTGTTCTGAGTGATGAGCTGTCTCCCTGATAGAACCCCTATTAATGGCTGCCCTACTATGTTATACTTTTGATTAGGTTGACAGATGAGAAATGGTTGTGGTAAGGAGGAAACAGTGAAACAATTTCTTAAATGGCTATTGTTAAATTGTGTTTTCTTATAGAACACACGCAAAAGGTCTGTGGCAATCAGATGTGTTTTGGCTTTTTCAAATATGTCCAGTAAAAAATAAATGTATGGTTATAAGAAGGGGGAGGATATCCCATTTACATTGGGTGGATGAATGACAAGATACTTATCCTGATTCTTAAGCAAAAATTCGATAACATTGTGCACTATATATCTTATCGTGTGTTTTGCTTGCTAAAGTTGTGCCTATTGCCTCCGTCAAGTGAAGGATGAATTGCCGCAATCAGTTGCGTGAAAAATATAGTCTATAGGAAACAAAACCAAAAGCTTTGTTTCGGCAAGATAAATATTGCAATATTGTGAGACAAAAGGCCGAAATTAAGGCCAACAAAAACCCGCCAGTCATACTCTTTCATTAGTTCAAATGAAGACAAAAATATAGCATATGTTGTGATACGAAGGAAATCCACAGTCCATAAGCCTACCTCTGTGCAAACACATAAGTTAGGTTTACCAGACCTATAAATCATAGGCTTTTAAATGAGGGAAATATAGGCTTAAATGTGAAATACTGTTGCTTCCGGGCACAGAAGTCTTGGAAAAAATATAGGGGCTATACAAATTTAGAATTTTGAATGTCACAAAATGTCAAAATATCACAAAAACACTATGTCTTTAGAAGTACCCTCCTTGTTTTAGACCCATAGGCATACTTTGCAGGAAAAATAGGGTTAAGTTTGCAAAAAAGGGACCCTTATATAATTTGACAATATCAACAACAAACTGAGCCTTTTGGTCGGTTATTCACGTTTCTGAATTTACCACAATTTCTTCGACGAGAAAAAACAGCAGGCACATTTTGCAGCTGTGACATGATGCTTAATATATTCATAAGCTCACAATATAAACAAATGACCATGCTTGCACGCATATACACACGCACCATGACTTTAAGGAAATAGCGGACTAACAGAGGAGATTCAAATTCTCTTCTCGCAGTTCCGATGTACGGCTTCATTTTTTTTCATTTGGCCTGAAAATGAAATATCCAGTCAGTCAAGATTGAGGATAAACCGCGCCGGAGCTCTGTTACTGTGGTTTTATTTCAGCAGCCTTATGAAGGTCATAATATTAAAATGACTGATGTAGTCCTATAAGTTGATGTTATAAAGTGCTCCCCTTAAACGATTAATAAAAGGTTTATATTTTGGATCAATGAACTAATGTAACAAGACGGTCATTACTCCTCTACCTCGGCAACATTGATTATTCTGAACCAAAGCCAGTGTCTCAAATGGTAGGCCTATACCTTTTAACCAGCCGAACTAGCCGTAGCCTATAAAGCCTATACTAAACATCCAAATTCATGTCAATCCATAAACTGATGTGCCTGCTTTACCTTAACAATAACCTCGAAAAAATTGAGAGACTAGGGATGTAAGAAATATTGTCACTGAAAGTAAAAACAATAATCATAACATAACCGCAGGAAGGCTATTGAGATTAGGCTACTATTAGGCACTATAAGTCTTTTTCTTACACTTTTGTGTTGTGAATGTGTGCATAGGCTTTGTGTGCATGTGTTGGCTAGCTATTCACACATTTCAGTTCATTTCAGAGTTCAAATGAAGGGCAGGCTGCGATTCACGTCATGGGATGGCATCTTCATAAGTCATTTAATTTACCGCATTAGGCATAGACACCAATTAAAGAGAGTTAACAAGTGAATTTGGATAATGTTTATAATTAGTGTTAGCCTACATCTTGATGACCAGGTCAACGTTGTCCCATGGGAGGCTGAGGTCAAGAGGTCGAAGTTGAACCAGGGAGCAAGTATGCCATCAGGCTCTTTAGGACACATTTACTCCAGAAGCTGGACGAAAAATGAAACTAAACAATATTTCTGTGGTAGCTACAGTTTCAAAAAACAATTTTTTGAGATGCCAAGACATTCGAAACTTTTATGTTTTGTGTAACGTAATTAATTCAACTATGATTTCTATAGGTCCATCTCTTTTGTGAATAAACTTCTGTTTAGCAAACTAAAAGTCCGGTAAAACAAGGGTTCTGTCAGGAAAGACTTATTTTAAAATGATATGCATCTCAAGATCTCTCTCTCATCATCATGAGCGCTATTGGACCCCATGTCACACTACTTGAAGGTGCAATAACCTAGCCCTAACCGTATCCTTTAACTAAGCCGTACAATTAGGCATTTTTATTTGTTGGGAAACTGCATAGGCCTAGACCTATTTTTAAAAACATTTTTAGAACACGGTCAGTCAAAGCTGAGTAGATTCTCTACACACACAATTAACGTTTAGTAAAATTCAACCATGCTACGGATTGCAAAGTTTTTAAAACAAGCGATATCTTACCTATAAATCAACTGTAAATTGTTGCTACCATGATGCTCCCAACGTCTTTGTAGGCCTACCTGAACAATGTCGGTCTGTTTCCTTAGTCCGTCTTACGTATGTAACAATATCAAGCCGTCTGTAATTTGATCCTTAGTCTTGCACTGACGTCTCTCTTGGAATGGCATTGCAATGGAAAACACTCACCGCAATTTTAGAGGATAGACAGGATCGACGAAGTCAAACGTGTCGTAGAAGTGCATCAGTATCAGCAAGAGTCAGGCTATTCTAGTCTGTATTCTTGCAATATACCTTCTCAAACACCTATTGTCTTAATTTAGTTTAATGTGATGTGTGGAGCATTGATCCAAATTGGACGCGAGTGTTGGCAAAACATTTCGAACGGTAAGAAAAAACCTTGTTAACTTGTTGCACAATGACAATTATTGATCCTTATGTCCTAATAACAGTATTCCGAGTTTTGAGGGTCCTTTTCATTAAAACATGGTGTCGAACCAATCAGGATAAATTGTTTTTGGTGGCGTAGGCCCATTCTAAGACAGGGTCCTCTACTTATTGGTTTAGTCTAATTAACATAGCCGGGAAAAAGAAATAATACATTTGCTAAAAGTTATAAATGTTATATTTAGTATAGTACTCAAACAAATTAGAGCAACAGCAATCAGAACTCATACAGTAAGTTGCTTGCATTTAATATGGAAATCACACATTTAACACTTTTCCCATCATAGGTTTTTGGCTGATTCAAATGTTTCTTTTTCAGTAATCATTGACCTACCTCTGCAATGGGGAACATCTAGAGGAGTTGATGAGGGAGTATTTGAAAATAATTCCTAAACGTTTTTGATTCAGTATCTATGGAAATCCGTATACACAGTTAAAATGACACACTTTGAGTGTTCCCTTGGTTGGATATTTGCTTGCAACAGAATATGTAATTTAGATAATTTCATACTTCAGTAATTCATACCACTGGCTAACACTTGGCATTTTGCCATTTACTTTAGTGTTAATGCATATACCATGCATCTTTCCCAGCTCAGGGATGGCATGTGTTAGCTATACACATAGAATCAGGCCGAGAACAGAGGTGGCATTCTATTGGCACCTGAGTGTATAGCTCTTTCGTCCTCCCTCTACCCCTTTGTAGATACAGATATGCAACACTACAGGTGTTGAAAGATCACAACAAATATATATGTTTTCATATATTTGTATTCACTTTCAATTTGCTCACATTTCATGTTGTAATAAACCAATCATCAATGTGACAGTTGTTCATACTGCTCACTCCTACTTAAACAAACTCAGCAGCATACTTCAAATGCTGTTGAGAGACATGTAATTAGTTGATATGAAGACAGCTGAAGACAAATACATTACAAATAGAGATAAATAATCATGATGAACAGGACAGGGTTCCAATCTCTGATCACAACGTGATTGCAGTGATTCATGACTAATTGCCATAACCCTTGGTTATGAGTTTCCATCAATTATCATTTTTTATAGGGTTACATTTTAAAGATGTGTGATGAAAAATAATCCAGACAATATGACAACTCTGTCTTTATCCGACAAGTCTGATGTTGTGTTGACCACGGCCTCCAAGCAGTGAAAAACATGTATTTATTTGTCTTTGTGTGGGATTATCCTCTTCATGTCTTGAGCAAACAATTCAGAAAGCCCTCACAAATTGTACATTGTTTACTTGGCTCCAGATTTGTAGTACATTTTTGAACATTGTGGAGTTTCAATTATTATTTTTTTTTAAATAAGTAATGGATCTATTCAACAGAAATATTTAAATGTGGTTGTGTTGATTTTCTGTATAGTTGGTTTCAAACAGCTCATTTGCCTCTTTGTATTGCCAATATGAAAACTGATAATCAATAAATAAGATAAAAATTGACTCATGTGTTTGGATTATTATTGTAGAATATAATTTACCATTACCGTTGGTTTCACCACGATCATCCTTATCATGAGACCCATTCCTCTCAATTTTGCCATCATCTGATAAGGTCTGTTTGCATTTCGTTTCAGGAGGCCATTTCAGGGAGATTTGATATACATTTGCAAATGATCAGCAATATGCACTGCATGGGTACAACACTGAGGCACATCTTTGGTCCCAGCTGGGCGGGCTAATGGAATCCTAGAGGCTGCGATCAATAGCTCACTCCTCACATTTGCATGATAAGCAGATCTGTCTCAGTGACAGCTCTTGGGTTCGTTTAGGGTTCACCTGCCTCCCTGCTCCTGTTTCTCCCGCCTATAGCTCAATAAATAAATCTTGGTAGCTTTTTCAGTTTACCATCTGAATTTTAATTCACTCATAGTCGATAGCGGCACTGCCTCACAGAGGAAATAGTGTTTGTTTGTAATCGTCTGCATCTGGAGCAGCAGGGGGAAAATGTGTCCTTCCTTCCTTGTCCTTTCCATTTGTGTTTAATTAACTGAGCGCTGCATCACTTGAAAGCAGAATGGTATCTCACAAAGCTGTACATACGCACACATGCATGTATGCACACACACATAACCATATTCAGTTACATTTTGTAAGGTTTTTATATTCTTCAAATATTAGTCAAACTCATTCAGTTCATTTAAATTAATGATACAATTGATTACTATTCAATATGAAATGGGATCATAAATCATTCCCACTGACTGTACAATTGAAAATCGGCTGGTGTGTATTCCTCTGTGTATATGTGTATTTCCATCTTGTCTCTCAAATGTTGTCTGTAAAAGATGTTCTGAAATCGAATCTGTTTTAGAGGTTATCCTTGCCAATGTGGAGTGACATCAGGACAAGCAAGTATTCGACATGCTGAAAAAACTTCAAATTGACCACAGACTAGCTGATCCAGTCCTCTTTCAGAGGTTTAAGTTACCATTTGTTTACATCACATTTAAATCTCCAAGACGTTGTCCTATGACCTGACAAACCATGACGCATTTAGCATTGCAGATCAAATGTTTCCCCTCAGAAAACTACAACCTTCATTTGTAGCATAACTGCTGAGTTAATGACAAACTAAATAACAATCACCTTGGTGTTTCAAAATGGGCTAAGAAAATGCAAGGAGGTCATGGTCATCATGTCATGAGCATCACTTGAGGATGCTTCTCTGTGTAGTCTGTTAGCTTATCACCCTGACAAGGCCCTTGAAGATTATGCAGGACCTCACAGTCTCCTGTTTGACCCCAGAGCAACACCATGCATCATTATTTGTTCATCTCTCGACCCTGGGAACTCTAGTGAGGACGAACAGATGACAGATGACTATTACCACTGGTAGAATGTACACCACTAAAGTTGAGCAAGTGCTTGTTCCGCTTGTGAAGATGATGATTGGTTTTAAGCTGAGCCTTCATTACACCAACACATACTCCTTAGTCTGCCTTTCAATATCTGCAAGTTTGAGGAGTGCCAAGAAGTAGGGAGGTCAAGAGGAAAATGTGGCATTATCATGCCAGTGTTTCAACATGGTGCCAGGCCAATTTCCTGTATCATTATTATTTTTTATTATTTATGCCCCCCTACGGATCAGTCAATATTTGGACAACATAGACAACACCTGTGTCAAAATATTTGTCTTAGTTTCGATTGCGTTGCTTATATTTTTATTTACCTTCCGTTGCACGGTTTAGGAGGTTACAACGTTTTTGTGGCAAAAAGTGCCTTTAGTCAACGAAGGATAAATATCACTAGAAGGGAAAAACTTAAGGGGACGGACCATAGACTTACATATTAAGGGACGGACCCACCTGCAACCAACGCAAGCGAGCACACCCTACAATTTCCCCAGAAATTGTACCCTCTCAAGTTGTCTTTATTTTTACAAATGCAAACGTATCATTATTTATACATGTTCAATATTATATGGCTTTGACAACAACGCTCACTCATTCATGATAATAATGCATGATTAAATTAAATTGAGAAACAGAAATATCTGCCAAAGCTAATAGGTTGTTGTGATCCCACATTGGAAAATGAGTACAGACGTGATCTATCCTTATACCTTCACTACTTTGGTTACTGATATTATAATAATACTTGTTTAGATAACTGTCCCTTGAGTGACATTTAGATGTCCCTTTAGACATGATGTGGCCCATATTTGACGGTTCCTATGCCTGGGGTGCTATTATCTCAACAGTAATTGGCATAAATCCCCTGCCTAACAGGAGTACTGTTAAATCCATGGATTGTGATAACATACTGCTTGAAAATGACAGTAACAGTTGTAAGCAATACAGGAAGTCTATTTTCCTGGATTTATGGGCCCTATGAGTTGAGTTATTATGACCTATCTACCCCAATAAATCCTCAATTCACACACCATTGTTATGAAGCAGACAAATAAATAGATGTCATAAAAGTGACAAAGAGACAAAGATATTCAACAATCCCCAGTGAACAGGTATACACTTATTGAGACGGATCAAGTCTACTTAGGGTAAACAGGAAAAAAGTTTGTTTCTGTATGGAGAACAGTGAGTGTCAGTGGGGATCCTGGGGCTTGTTGATGAGGACAGCTGCATGCTGGTATAAACTATTGTGCCTTGAGGTTTTGGCCCTGATGGACTACAGCCTGCTGCCGGAGGGGAGGGACCAAAGAGGTTATGTCCAAGGAGGGATGGGTTGACCACAATCCTTCCTGCCTGCCTCAGGGCCCTGGAAGCTTGCAAGTCCTAGAGGGATAGCAGGTTGCAGCCGATCACCCTCTCCACAGAGCAAATTATATAGTGCAGTTTGCACTTGTCCTTGGCAGTGGCAGCAACGTCGACTGGGGAGTCACACACAGTGTTTGAGGTGGGTGGGGCTGGATAATTGTTGAAGTCCACAATCAACTCTACTGTCTTGACAGCATTGAGCTCCAAGTTCATTTGAATGCAACAGGACACCAGATGGTCAACCTCCCAACTGTGGGCAAACTCATCCACGCCAGAGATGATCCCAATGGATGGTGGAGGATGAGCTTGACTGACTGACTGGAAGTGCAGCTGTTTGTACACAGGGAGAAGAGGAAACATCCCTGAGGAGAACCGGTGCAGAGAGATGATTCACCAGCTTCATGTTCTGCTTCCTGTCAAACCGGAAATTGGGTTTCCACCTACAGGTGGAGTCAGATATGTGCAGCTAGGAAAGCTTGTCCTGCTGCAGAGCTGAGATGATTGTGTTGAAGGCAAAGCTGAAATCCACAAACAGTATCCTGGTGTAGGTTCTTGCAGTCCATGTGCTGGAGGACACCAGAACACCCATGGATTTCAAATGTAAATACATATACAGAAATCTGCTTGTGGTTGAAGAGCATTCAAAGCAAACAGCTCTTGCTTGAAAACAGTATTCATGGAATATTCACAATCCTCTTTAAGGGCTTGAATCAAAAGAGAGTTTGGGTACTGTAGCAAATAATGATAGCTCTTACTCAAAGAATCATGCTGTTACCTAACCACACATATAATAATGTCTATAATGGTGTAGAATGATATTCTATTTCTGAAATTACTGTACTGTTAATACGGACATTGCAGTTTTTAATGTAAATTAAGTACCTTGCGCAATACAATGAAGCTGGACCTGCGATTCTGAGTGGAAGCTTTGTCAGACTAACAAGAACAAACAGTCATAAGTCAGCAAACAGAGGAAACACTTGTTTGTCAAGTGTCATTGGGAGTTTCCTGTTGCATTCCCCTACACATTTTACACTGATTAATAGTATTGGGGTTAAGAATCTTAGCCCCCTAACCGTGTTGCAGAAATGTTCCCACTTATTCCTGTTCCCACATTTACATAACTACAATATGAATTGGATTAGATTAAATGATAGATATTTATCAATGACGTTTGATATTTTGACCTAGCTAAATGATACAGAGTATTAAACAATTAATTTGTGCCTCCTTGGTTTAACCTTTTAAACATTTAAAAGGTATTATGTTTGATCTAAAAAAATATTCATAATAATTTCATTTGAGGTTGTGTACAGTTTCAAAGCTGTAAATGGCATTCTTACAAAGCCAATACCAGCAACATAAATGTATTGCTACATTCTGCTCAGAGTTTAAGATTTTTCTTTATCAACAAAGTATATTCTGAAACAATTATAGGTTTCTTTATTTGCAATTCTAAGTCATTAAATCTGTGGAAAGGGTTTTTCCTTGTATTGTGTTTGTACCTTGTAGATTGAGCATCATTAATTGTCTTTATGTATTTCTTACTCCACATCATACTCTCCCATGACTAAGATTAATAGTTAAATGACAGTAATAACAGAATTAGAATGGTAGAGCGTGATGTGCAGAGTGCACAGTTGGCATTTGCTACTGTCACAAACAGGGGCCATCGGCAGGCCAACTCCACCATTAAGCCTGAAGCTCTGACTGTTTAGGTGATGGATGATAATGCAGTGGGGTATGTACAATAACAGCATCCTATACAGCCAACCCCGAGAGAGAGAAACCATGAGAGAGAGAGAGAGAGAGAGAGAGAGAGAGAGAGAGAGAGAGAGAGAGAGAGAGAGAGAGAGAGAGAGGGAGAGGGAGAGAGATAAATAATGTGTAAAATTTGTTTAGTACAGTTAGTACAGTAAAAATACATCATTTTTGAATTACAATGTGTACATAATTGAGGTCTGATCATGGATATTTCTTTTAATTTTTAATTCACATTATTGTTTAAAAGGAAGGAAGGATTGCACATACAGAGGCTATAATTATAACATTTATTTAGCCTAACATTTTTACACATGTAAACATCCATTTCTGATATCTTCTTTTGCATTCAAATGCCACATTACATGGTTATAATAAAGTGACAAAGTGAATGTGAATGTTTGTTGGTTGGAGTTGGGTTAGATTTGAGGGTTTTGAAAGATTTAAAAATGTAATTAAAAATTTAAAGATTTTTACCTCTGTAATTCTATGAATTATGTTGTAAACATATGCACAGTGGTTACATATGAAATAACTATGACATCTGAATGATGTGTTTGTAAATACACTAATTGTAGCCAATCATCTTTAATTTAAAATGTGATTCCCAAAACCCAAATTGTCAAGAGACAACATGACAATTATGGCTGCATGGCCAGCCTCTAAATTGAGTTTCTTGTCAGGTCTGACTGGTTCTCTGCCAAATTTCTCAAGAAGGTCTGGTCAAGAGGAGCCCTTAAGTAAAATTCCTCATAGGTGCCCAATGCACCAGTGATATGGTGGCTGTTCAAAGGGGATGGGAATGGTCTGTAGTTATAGGCAGACACGCTTTTCTTCACTGATCATTGCAGAGTGTGTGCCTGGAAAAAGAGAAGAAGAAAAAGACAAAGAGAACAGACATTAGTTTCATTAGTCATGAAGCTGGAACCAGAAAATTGATGTAGAATGGATGAAGAACCCTGCGTTTCAGTGCTCTCTATTTCCATATTGCTTACTTCCCACGAGGAATCTGAATCAAACCATTTGAAAGCTTAAAACCCCAAAACATATTTGATATATAAGCTACAGTGATGAGCAATGTTTTGACTGAAACAGACAATATTTTAGTAGTAATTAAACTAAATGTCAAAAGAATGCCTAGGGGTAAGTATTAGATATGTCACAGGTATATTATTTTCTATATTTGCTGAAGCCCTTTTGTGTTTAGCCTTATCTGGACCGCTTTCTATGGATTTATGGTAGGTTGGGACTACTTAACTAATTTGCCATTTAGCCTACTTGGCAATTTAACCTCAAATGAAGTCACTGTTCACAATCACAATAATTCTTATTTCTGCACAACAAAATAAACGTATTTATTGCATCGATCTTGCGTATTATTTTTGCCTTAAAGAGCCAGCAAGCTCTAGTTCTACTTTCCTTCCCTTCCCGTGCACAAGCATACTTTCCTGGTGAACTTTGTGTGAACCACGATGGCGACAATCAATCATCTTTACTGCAGTCTCCCAGCGCCTTGAGTTCCCTCAGCCTGTACCATGTCTCCATACCGTTTCGCGAATATTGTCTGTAAACATAACTAGGCTCTGTATGTAGGCTATACTATGTATATAGACCTCAAGTCACATGATCACATTGCCCATTGGAAAGAGGCACTCTAGGTAGTGGAGAGGATTTTAAGACGAACAAATGGACAAGTTAGACTGTGGATATAACCATGCATACAAATGGTGCTGTTTCGGAGCAGACGGAGTAAGATTAATGAGTCCATCACGGTCTATTGCAATAAACAATGCAGCACAGAAGGAGGAAAAAGGCATGGAAACAGTCGATTAACAAGCAACAGCAAATACTATTAGATTTTTATAATAGACGCTTTAATAATAAAAAAAGTTCAAATATGCTATAGAAGGTGTTGCAGTCAAATACAATAAGTAATGTTTCCTTTAAATGAAATATAGGCACATTTAGGCATGCTATGCTATTAGACTACCTAATTGACAATTAGGCATAATGCCCCATATCGAATGCTTTTAATGTAGGCACCACTCCAGGTGATTGTTGAGATATGAACAATTGAGGTTATGCAGTTACAAACAACAAATAGGCCTATAGGCTAAGTCTGTCACCTATAGTCTACAATATTAGAAAAGACATATGATGAGAAGGTAGCTTGTGTGTCACTACCAACTTGCCGATAGGTACATGTTGGGAACAAGAAAAGTCCATAACAAGCCTATATGGAAAATTCCATATCAAAATGACAATTTCCATGCAATGTTGAGTTATCAGAATTGTAGCCTACTAGATTGCTTGATTGCTTCAATAAAATTGGTGTGTCTGTGACATTTATAGGTCTAAACAATCCTACAATTAAGGAGGGTGTGTCCACAAACTGAGGAAAGTGGGGGTGACAAACAGAAAAACAAAACACAATTACACCCACACCGAACTATCGCTGGGTGGACGTGACACTATACTCTTGCATGCCCCAATAAATTGGCTAAGCCTGAAATTACAGATTTTCTCTCCATTTTCCCACCATAGGCTTAAGCCATCTCATTAACCTATAGGTCCATCCTTTTATTAGCATAATTAGGTTATATCTATCCTAAATTTAGTCTACTAGTTGCATTGAATCAGCACCGGCATGGCTTCCATAGGCATTGAGTGCAGTGGTGGATTTAGTGATTTGGGGGCCAAAGGCGAAGACAGGCATGTCTTTAACTCCTATTCTCACTCTTTTCAATCCATATAATAATTATTAATATATTAATAATAATAACTGGAAAGGGTACAATTGTAGGGTGTGCTTGCTAGCGTCAGTTGCAGATGGGTCAGTTTATTAACTGTATTTTATAAGGATAAAAAGTTGGATCAAACAAAGATATTGGGCAATCCGGTGTACAACGGTCCTAACCTCAATTACAGTTTTATCCTTCTAGTGATATTTTCAATCATTTAGCCTACTCATTTTCAAACCTGGGAATCAGATGGCTGAGTGGTGAGGGAGTCGGACTAGTGATCAGAAGGTTGCTGGATCGATTCCCAGCCATGCCAAATGGCTGAGTGGTCTTGAGCAAGGCACTTCACCCTAACTGTAAGTCGCTCTGGATAAGAGTGTCTGCTAAATGACTAAATGTCATAATTCATTAAGAACTCCTTTGAAACACACTATTGCAACAACTTGTCACCGGCAGTAGGCTATTTCAGATGGAATCGCGATTCAAACAGGAGCCTACCATCTGCTACCTGAAAATATGCCCCCAAAAACGTAAATAAGCTTGACATTTATTTATGGGGGATTGAGTCATTCAAAAAAAGTTTACTGGAAGCGATCGTTGTCAGTAACAATGCCACATTTGGTCTCAGTCTAGAACCCTGCATGGAGAAGCTGACGGTAAATTGTGCTACAAGCAAGCTAGCCTAGCTGCGGTTGCTAGCCAAACTTCACTGAGCAGCACTTGTGCTAGCTGCCGCATCGCATCATTGGATACCAGTGAAAAATGACATTTCCTTCTGTTGTTAGACAGTTAGTCAGTTTGGCAACTACTTGTTTACTCTCCTCTTTTGTCTTTCTCTTGTGTGCTCCGCTCGGGGAGTTGCGTTTCATTTAGCAAATTGTTTTTTGCATTTACTTCACTCTTCTACTGTCTCATATCAACCAACTCATATGACGTGCTTTGCAGCGCAGTAGCTGCAATCGAGGAAATAGTCCACAGTAGTATCCGATGGGAAGGGAAGCCTGCGTTGACACAAATAGAATAAACGTTCTGTTGGTATATTTGTTGATACTTTTGGGGACTTTTAAAAGATTTGTATTATTATTATATATTATGTATTATTATATATGAATAATATATTATTCATCATATAGTATTTGTATGGAGTCTTTCAATGGGCCCCCTGTCAGCTGGGGGCCCCAGGCGGTTGCCTACTTTGCGTAATGGGTAAGTCCGCCCCTGATTGAGTGCCATCTGATTCTTTAATTACACTCAAAATTACGATCATGGCTTTTTATTTTATTTCATGCTAGGCCTATATTCTTTTCAATATATATTTTGTAATTCCTTCGCATTTAAATAGCCTAGAGTGTATTTACCACCTAGCAGTGATGTTCATGTAGGCTAGTATAATTATTGACATATTAGTCTAAATTGCATAATTTTTGTGAGTTTAGCCTACGCAATATTAATTTCAAGTTTTAAATCAAGTTTTCTATGAATTAAATTAAAATGCATTCATCAAATGAATGGTCAAGCCTTCTTGATGCCATTCAATATTCTTTCTTAACTTCCCAAAATGCTGCATTGGGACACCGGCCCAGATCATTTGATTAAGGCCTACGCTTTTATCTTGCCAAAGGTGGCATTTGGTACATGATAAGATTTTCTATTTTAATGTCCTACGTTTTGAAATTACCACACACAGGTTACTCAGACATCCAGGTGAACAACCTTTTATTGGAGAAGGAAACTGTTGCATTCCGTAGTTTGAATAATAACGAATGATAGGCCTAAGTTAGATTTATAAAATCATAATTGAAAGTCGCTTTTATGACCTCTATTTCAACTGTGTATGCCGCAGTAGTGGGATAGTCTTCACATTGCAAATGTGGGCAGTTAAAAAAATCTTCCCATTTGAAAAAGAAATTGCCCAACATCAGACAGCACAATAAACGAGTCTCCAAAAATCAAGAGGAATATGAGAAAGTCTGTACAGTTCCAAAACATTCAATTCTCTTCAAACAGTTGTGATAGGCCTATGAGATTCTCTGAATGGTAAAACCATTAACACGTTTCTGAAAAACTAATTTTAGCCTATCAGTTTAACTTTATTGACTTCCATTTCTCAACACATAGCCTAATTAGGCTATATTATTTCTAATGCGCACTGTAAAGAAAATGACTACGTTTTCCAGTGTTAAAAAATCTAGCCTACTTTCTTCTCTTCACTATCCTGTTAAGTGTTATTGAGTTTCGTAAGTAGGGTCATGACCCTTTGGTTGCCAGGCACAAATTCACAAGTAAACATGTCATTGGGTCTTTAAATATTTATCCTTACTCGTACACCAAGGCAATTCCAAACCGTCTCCTCATAGTACCGTCCTAGGTTATTTCGCCGGTGTTACACATACGCCATCAAACCAAGGCGAAAACAAACAAAAATAAAGAGGCGGACTGACTCCAGTTTACAGATTTGACCAAACTGTAGAAGAAACCCATTGAAACAGTGACTGATAAAATATTAGGACATTTTTAACTGACAGACATGTGGTCCAATGTGGCAAAAATCCGAAATAATTTAAAGCAAATATCTGAAAAGTATAAGCTACAGTAACCTTAACCTTAAAGCATCACGTTGTCCATGAACGCCTGTGCACCCTTACACAGGGAATTAATGACATCTATTGAGTCACCTCTATCGGCCACGTGTGGTATGACGAAGAAACATTGCTCTTAAATGAAAGAAGCAGGCCAAATAGTGTAGTAGACCAAAAATAAACTAATGGCATTTTCACAGTAATTTTATTGTTATTGCTCGTAACAGTCCTACACCTATAATCACCGACACCCAGAAACACACATATGCACGCGTGCACTCAAACACACATTTCTAATCAAATACGGAATTATTGACACAAATAGGCTACTTTACCAAATATAGGCTATTGAAGTTGCTATCTATAGTAGGTCGACCAATTTATGTCCATCACAACAAACAAAAAACACTTCCAAAGCCCCCGACTCCCCCCCCCCCCCCCCCCCCGACTCCCCCCTCCACACACACACAAGCACACACACGTTCCTTGGATACAAAAGTCACTGTCAGACGTCCCGGTCTGAAACGAAGTTCTTGGCAAACAAAACGTGACCCCTTCCTGAACCCGTGCTTTTTAATAACCGCTCTGCAAAATATAGCCTACCCTTTTAGTCGCAAGGGAGACTTGGATTTGTGGAAAGGAGATCCTTGCGAGACTACGTTTATGCACAAATGACGCCACACGCATTCATTTCTCAACAGATCATAGATGACAGTTGTGCATAGCGGTGGACATCTGCCGGGTTCCCTACATCCAAAAGTAATGACCACTCCGGCTTTCACTTGATTTCTCACGTGTGCATTGGGATTAACATAAAATGTTTAACATTAGTTTTCCTGGTAATCAGATCCTGTTTGGGTTCAAATTCATAATTTTAACCAATCGTTTTGTTTGAGGTCTATACAGTATTGTTCTAAACCATTCTTGATAATGTGAGAAAAACTGTCTCACCCGAAATAGTGAGAAATACCAGACCTATCTCGCAGTCTCGTCTGAAAAATCTCTGCTCTCTTAAAGCAGGCTGAATTGTGCTATAAGGGAAGTTTTCCATTAATAATTCTGGTGACATTGGCAAAGGTGCTGCTCGAGCACTTATTGTTTGTAAAGGGCATATTCATGAATTACTTTTTTAAACTGTGTACCATAAAGACTACTATTATAGAAAAATTACGACTCGAAAGTTTTCTTAACTATTTTGACACTCACTTTGTATTGAACACTAAAATGATCACAAACACACTTTTGCTGCATTTTACAATGGATACTTTAATAAATAGTCCATAAACCACAAATCTGAAGTCACGAAACACTAAAAAGATTGGCCTTGGTTTTGGGATGAAAATTACAACTATTTTCATTGCATAAATAAAATTATTGTGCACGGAAGAACAATATACATCAACGTATTCTGCCACAGGCGAATACTTTGATTTAGTCTATGATTAAACATAGCATAGTCAAACCACTAAACCCAAACACCAACACCACAATAAATTAAAACCCTGATGACCGTATAAATATATTTCACAGTAGCCTACCATAGGATAATGCATGCTCACATGCATGTGTAGCCTAACCGTGGACTTAGAACAATAGCTTAGCTTAATGACAGCACGAGGAACAATAAAAAAGAAAAAATGATATTATCTATAAATAATTAATTGTGTTCCCTCATTTATAGGCTATTATTTTGTGTCTATAACGGTGTAATATCCTGCTCTCGTTCGACAACAGGCACTCGAGTGAGTTCCTCGGAGGCTGGCAGGGTATTACCAACACCACGCGGGAGAGTGCTGGCTGATGAAGCTGTGTTGGTATCAGAAGTTGCGGTTGTGTTCGAAGAGGATCTCACTTTAGTGTTGGGAAGCCTATGATCTTTTTTCCACTTCATCCTGCGGTTCTGAAACCAAATTTTTATCTGCCGCTCCGAAAGAACCAGAGTGTGAGCAATCTCAATTCGTCTTCGCCGAGTTAGGTAGCGGTTATAGTGGAACTCCTTCTCCAATTCTAAGACTTGCTGGCGTGTATATGCAGTCCTGGACCGCTTGGCATCAGATCCATTGTAATTGGGATTCACTGAGAGATTAAAAAAATAAATGAAAGGAAAAAGAGAAAAACGAAAGGGAAATTACAGAATAAAAGGTGTGAACACGCGTGAATTCTTCAAGAAACTGCAAGAAAGATGTGTGGAGCATTTAGTACCTAATGTACCTGACCTTCTCGGACTCGGTTGCAGGTGCAGTTTAACAGCAGAAACCAATGTTGTAATTAATTGGAACATTACAAACATACTAAAATTCCTTAACCCCCCTTCTGTTCTCTGCTTCTTGTTTCACTCTGACACATGCATAACAGAAAAAACCACATGGCAAAACGACTGTCCAGACAGTGCCTCCGCTGTAAAATTTATGGCGGGTGTAATTGCCAATGCTGACTCGTAAATCCGCCTCATATGTGCCGTTTCAAAGTGGCCCCTCTCATAACGTACGAAGCAGGAGTCGACTATGGGCTGACGTTCTTAAATAAGAGTAGGGGTACAAGTGAAATAGAGAGAGGGTAGATCCACAGAAGAAAATAAAAACACAGCTTGCCTACCGGTATTGACGTGGATTTTCTTCATCCATGGGTAAACTACAGGCTGTTTAGTAGAAGCTGTGCTGGTGGGATGCTCCGGGGTATCTTGAATACATGTAGGCGGCGCAGTCGGTGGGGTTGTAGGGGATGTGGGTATCGGTGGTGGGGGTTTGTGGGGAGCTGCTTGCCCTTTCCCTGCAAGTAGATTCCTTGTATGTGTGAGGCCATGCCCGGTCTGGGGCTCAGGCTCGGGTATGCTTACACAGTTATACGGGCGCTCCTGGTAGGTCACTCGCGAAGGGTACAACTCTTGGTGGTGATGCTGGTAGCCAGTACCTCTTGTGCGGCTGTAGTACTCAGGGCTGTTTTCAGGAATGTAGCTATTTTGAGAATATTCCTCAGAAGGAGGAAACTTCGGATCGATGTAGTTAGAGTCCATCAAATACGAGCTCATGATCATTAATTTCTGGAGTGAAAAATAAATTTTCTACCTTTGTCGTTTTTCTGGTACATAAAGCCCTCCTACTACAACGCGACCCTGTAAAGTTAGTTCAACCACGTGACACTGAAACCCAATGGCAGCCTGTGATGTAGTTCCCGGATAAGGAACCACATGTATATACCAATCTTTTTGTATCTTTTGTGTGAGAGATGGTGCACACTTTTAAGATCATGTTGAAGGGACTAAATACAGTAGGAGTGTGATGTTAGGGATTATTGGCAAAATCAGGCAGGCAAAAAACTACTACAAGGCTAACCATAACGCCTATATATACCTGACTCTGAAAAATATGCTACCAAAGAAGGCTATCAGCCTAATAATATAACCTAAGCATCAACCGAATGATGTGACCGAACGGCTACCAACATAGGCTATTATCACAAATGGGAAAATAAAGACACAAACGTAGGCTAATTGTTTTGGTACTGTGCTGGACAATTCCACAATGTTAGCCCAAAAAGTATTACAAATTCAATTTAAACGCAATATATGTTTCTTTAGGGATTGGCACATACCATGATGCCTTCCTTCATCCTTACGTGTGCGGATTAAACCCTGGCAAAACCTGGTCAATTCACCATGCACATCACAGGCTAGGCCTTCTGCTTAGATCAGACAAAAAACCTTTACACCAGCAGTTTATAGGCTACCTGATACTAATCAGTGGTTGGAACGTTATTGACAAGCTAGGCTATTTAATGTAAATATGTATAGCCTAATTATTATCCATACACGCACGCTATTTTAGCCTATGTCATGGCCTGTTAATGGTCTGTAGCCTAATCGTGACATTGTGCTATTTCTTCAAAATGCCACTTCTGAAACCAAAGGTTGTGGTTATAGACTAAATGTAAATGACATGGGGCTTGAGTTGTTACACTGTCCAGTCAGATCAGAAAGACTGATCGCGTGCATGAGCTGCACCATAGGTTAACTGTAATAGGCGTCATTGCTGTCGATTGTTATCCGTTGAAAATAAAAACGACACATAAAACTTAGTTTTTCCAAGCCTCCGCGTGACCGCCTATAGCGGTTTTGAGAGACCCTGGTAGAACATTAAGTTTTATTACGCCGTTACAAGCAGCAAATCAATCGCCCACATGATCACTAGCTTTCTAACCTACGATGGACATTATTTTTTGGCCTGTAGTTTCCCCTCTTTATCTTGTTCATGCAGTCCTAACTCACTTTATCATGCAAAATCTCAACTTCAATGGTTATGGAACAGTTTTTGAGAAGCCAAGTTGGAATGGAATCGCCTATGTATTCCAATAGAAGCTAACTTGGGTTTGCCAAACACAAATGTGATTCTCCAGGGTGCATAGACGACTACATTCAATAATAGCCAGCTGTAAGAAATATAACGGTAACCTAATTAAGATAAAGTTGTGCACGTTAACACCTTCTTGCGTTATTTTTACGATATTTGGCTTGGTCTGGTTTACAGAATACCAGTGCCTATAAACACGTTCCCACACCTGTCTACAAACACATGGATCTGGATCGAGATAGCAGAATCCCCTCCCACTAGCCCTATAACATCCATAAACGACAGCTTTTAAAAATAGGCCAAATTAATAGTACACAAAATGTCACATGAATGCCAGAATTAATTAATTGTAAACGTTGTCTGGAACTTTTTCTTGATTCTTTCGAATATAATTGAATTTAGAAGCCCCATTCGAGCCCTATTAATAATATACGTTATATACTTATGCATTAATCATGAAGAGTGCCAGAACTATCTGATCATTGCCCTGAATTGAACCTTGCGGGTACCCCCCCCCCCCCCACACACACACACACACACACACACACACACACTAAATATTCCGTCTGAGAAACAAGTAACAAAGCAGCCACAATGTAGACAATGTAGATGAAAAATAACGTTCTTTTATATCCGAGGGTTTATTGTGTTCGTTATTACCATACTGACCGCAGATTAACCCACAAAAGGTATGTGCAACACTGAACACACTAGCTCTGTATAAGGCATCAAGAAACAAAACGTCTACAAATAGGTTTTTCCTTTAATCTCAATTGACGATGCTTAACTAATTGCATCCCTTCTCAGAATATGCATTCTTATGAATCATCAGTGCCTTGTGGTTGTCAATTGAGTGATAATAAAGATCTTAAAACAGTCCTTAAACTAGAAAATGTGTATTACTGTGATAAACGTATGGTTTGGCTGGCATGCTGTTCTGACTGTTCAGAGATAACAGTGGATACCAGTCTGCTGCGAATGGCGTACCCCACTCATCAAACAGGAAGTCCATTTTGATGAGGGAAATCACAATTAGAAATGAACTTGGCAGCTTCTAAGACGTTTTCACACAGCATATCATATGAGATGAAAATGTTGAGCAACACTTTACGTTGGAGGCTTAGAAAAAGTCAAAAACCCTTACATTTTATCATACCTCATTCTCTGCTGCCCTCCTTGTTGACCCTGAGGTCATTCATTGTGTCATTCCAACACAAAATGAAAATTTTCTTGGGTCTCTGGTGGCCAGCATAGGTCCATGATTATTATTTTACAGTGCATGTGCTTTTATATAGTTCTTGCTTAATAGCCTAGGAAGTCAGTCATATACCAATCGGTATTATGTATGTGTGTTAAAACCGGAAATGCCCGACACCAGATATCCTAGGTGTAGGCTACAGACAATGTAGACGAAAAATATCTGCATGTGAGAGAAGATTTCACAAATGTTCTGCATAACTAAATTAAAATTAGCATGTCATTAGACATTTTGAAGAAATATTATTTTCGGAAGTTGCTAAGTAGCCTAACCCCCCCCCCCCCTCCACCCCCGCCGCAAAGCCCACACCGGAATAGCCTCTCCAACGGTTCCCTTAACCTTACATCACGCTATACAGGACATAGGTATGGCTGGTATTTAAGTGTAGCCTAATCTGAGATGACGAGAAAAACGACCACGTTAAGAGTCTAATAGAGAGCATTAGCGCCAGTTCACCAAGGCATTTCTCAGGCTAATATTGCATTACAATATTAATTAAGCCCCCCTGGGTGCAACAAAGGGCAGGTGTCTATTTCATTACATGCAAAGGAAACAAGATTATTAACTTACTGTACCGCCTGGGAACCATTTGCTTGAGTCAAAGAAGAGTGCTGATCGTTGAGGGCAGGATAATCCTCAGTAAACGCCTCATACGCCTCCATCCACTTAGATAACGGTTCCCAACAGCTGGGATTCACGACAGTTAAGATTATATATGATGTAAATACATTGAGAGGCAGGTTTGTCAGCTCTCCCAAACCATAAAACTTAGTTTAATGGCATCACGTGTTTCCCGCGAGCCACTCAGGGTCAGAGCTGTAGGCCCTTTTGCAAACACAACCTCTTAAAGTTTTAACCACGAAAAAAGACAGACGGAAACAAAAAGTACCCTATATGCAACTCCAAAGAATTATGCTAACCCTAAAACTCCAGACATCCAAAAGCGATGTCAGTCAAACAGACAAGGAACTAATACCACGATCAAAAGAGGGTGAGTAGGCTATATTGATAAAATATTCTTGTGTTTGGGGTGGAAAGATAGGTAATCGCATACCTTAGCGTGTAGAGTATAACACATAGGCTACAGGATTGGATGATAGGATGTTATTGCAGCACTATATATATAAATATATATAAATCAGGGCCAGTAACATTCCGGGTGTATCGAAGGGTTCTTTACTTTCTAAGAACATCACAAGGCAATATTTTTTCTCGAGGAATGTGTAGACCCTGAACACAAAAGCAATATCACCAGGCCTGCAGAGCACAAACGGTGAAGCGGGTGCGGTGACGTGCATGACACAGCCCAAACAGTAAAAGAGTTTAATTAAGGTATTTTTAAAACTAATTTGTTGAGGTATACATACTTCCAACAGGATTCAATTAAAAGTGTGTGAATGTGTAAACTATTTTGAAAGCTGTCAGTAAATCTTAATTGTAGCCTAACAATACGCACTTATGTGAACCATCTGCGCACCGGTAGATTTGATTGATGAGGATGTTTTTGTTTTTGGTGTTTTCCAGTAGAATGAACTCATATTTTCAATCGATGTTCCTCACTCTATCAATGAGTTGTGACGAGTATGACTAATTAATAAGCCAGCAAAACTTATTTTGTTAAGCATTGTCTTTCTTGTTACAACAAGACATGCCTTTTATTTTGCTTCTCCAGTACAGTATTGCTTAGGAAATCCTATTCTCTCATCCAAATTCAACTTTGAAAGATCTTAACCAAACTGTATTCATTAGCTTCATCAATGACACTTTTGGACCATAGAAGGGATTGGATATTCAAACAGAAATGGTTATCAAATGTATTCTTTGGCCCAACATCTGAACAGTGGCTTGGTGTGCCGTATCTGTTTCATTACACACACAGCGATTGTTGTTGTTTGTGAGGTGTTAAGGAAAGCTTTAAAGTTTTATGATGCGTCAGGGCCATTAAGTTTTACAGGCCGTCATCTGTATTGTAAATAACTGCAGAGGTTGATACTAAGCATTAAGCCCCCCCCCACCCCCCATACACACACACACAAACTAGGCCGTTTATTTAGTTTGCCGTTTAGATGGTGGACCACTCACCCACACCGTACCATCTTTTCGAATCATTTAAAAAAAAAAATCTATTATGAAAACACATTTGCCTATTATTCTCCAGGTAAGCCTATTTCCGTTTTCAATTCTAAAACACTAAATTAAGAACACAGTGAATCCACAGGTATCATAACTTTGAGATGTGAAATGGCTTCACATGTATAACCATTTTATTTTTAATCAAGGACATCTGGCAACATAGTAATGTGCTTAACACTAGCCACCGGGAGAGAAGGAAAATGAAACAATGTATTTGTTAATACTGGTTTTGAGCAAATAACTGTTGATAACCTATAGTGTTCCCCTACCTCAGGAATAAGGCACACAAGTAGGATTATTTGAAAAGAACATATTTTTTGAAGGCCTTGTTTTCCATGTGGTCATTTATTTGCCACATCTAGGCCTATAGCCTACATTATTAAGAAGCATTTGAACATTAACCTAAATGTTCAATGTGAAACAAAAGATTGGCCCATCAAAACTACGAATGCAACTAAATTATCCACAAACTTCCCCTTTTCATGTTTTTTAATATACTTATTATTTCCTCTTATTTCAAGTTGCTCATAATCATTTTACACAAACAATCACTTGTTGCTGACAACTCCCGAGACAGTATGAGATGTCACATGCACGCAATTTAGAATATCTAAATGCTAAAGTGAATAGTTCAATAATTTATCATAATGATAACAATCGCACTATAAACCCACTGATCAAATTGGCACAGTGATTTGCACGTGCACTATTTACTTAGGCTACACAAAGGCTTAAAAAGCCCATTTGAAATAAGAAAGCATTGTTTCAGAAACAATATATTATTTATAAGGAATAGTAAAACAACAACAACAACAAAAAACTATTATATTCTTAGATAGGTAATCTAAAATGGAAAATAAAGACACCCAATTTCCCAAAAGACATACGTTTACATTAATTACGCAAAATGTCTTTAATTGTCAGAATGAATGGGCTTACATACTGAATGGCATCACAGAAAGTTGAAAAAGTGTATACTGCTATAAGTTACTGAAAATCATCTTGAAACGTAGTCTAACGATTGAAGGTTTGCTGTTTCACATCGACTCCTTTGTTTTTAACTTTGAATCTTTCTTCCACTTCATTCGTCGGTTCTGGAACCAAATTTTGATTTGCCTCTCGTTCAAGCATAGTGTGTGGGCGATCTCGATGCGCCTGCGACGCGTCAGATAGCGGTTGAAGTGGAACTCTTTCTCCAACTCTAGAGTCTGATAGCGTGTATAACTCGTCCTTGATCGTTTTCCATCAGCTTCTGGGATATAATTGAGAAAAATATATTTTATAACCCTCAGAGTCACTGTTACCTCGCACGGAAAACTTGCATATATACACCAAAAAAACAACATGACAAGTCATGCCATCAAATGTTTCAAGTTTAGATGTCTTATCGGTGTTTTAGAACATTTAGCCAAACAAAGAAATCTACAATCTGTCACCCTTTTAGTCCACTCGTCAGCAAGGAGGATTGTGCTAATATTGCATAGTCTACAATTCAAATAGCTTGTTGCGGTTTTGCAAGAAGTGTCTTCCTTATCCAATTACCCCATCATAAATTTGGCCGCAGATCGGCTCTTCACTGTAGCAGACAGTTTTACGAGCAATTGATGCCTTTGTCATAAAATTTACGACTGCCAGTTTTAGTATTTCCGAATACGGTATATATACAGATATGCAGAAAGGGTGAGAGAGGTAAGCTTTACCTTACACACGTAACAGCCTACACAAAAACCTTACCATGGCCCATGTGTAGTTTAGTCATCCAGGGATAAATTTGTGGTTGCTGTTCACAGGTCTGTGGCCGAGAAGTGTTCGCTTGTCTCGGTGGTTGTACAGATTGCAAAGTTCCCACTTTTATCTCGTCTGTATGAGTCTTGGCGATGACCATTTGACCAAAATCCGAGTCCATCTCCGATTTGCGACGATAAAGTCCTAAGTTTAGAGAGTCTCGACCACTCGAGTGCTCGTTCTGTCGTCTCTGTGAACACTCTAATGCGGTGGACTCTGGCCCTGAAGTCGGGTCACTCGGATTGCCATGCAGCCCTCTGTTCATCTCACCCATGCCCAAACTTGAGGACGATTGTGACGCGAATGACCCACGGTGATCGTGCCCTCCATAACAGTAGTCGGATGTATTGAGTTCAGGGTTAGTTCCGTAGCCATTGTTGTGCAGAGAGAAAGCTGCAGTCTGGTGAGTTTGCTTGAACAACGAGTTGGCTACGTAAGAACTCATTTCAAGACAAAACGCCAAGGATATGAAATGGAAGCATTCATAGGCTACGGTCTGAATAATTAGGATACCTCACATAGGCTACGTTTGTGATGTATGACAATTAGCTTATAATCTATGTGTATAAGTCGGTTAGACTTGTAACTTTTTAAATGTTATTATTATTGCGTTTGATTTGTGTCTCTTTTGAAGTTCATGAGAGGGTTATCCTAAAATGACCACGATTTATAGGTGCGGGAATTTTTTATTTTTTCTACATTGCCCAAATATGGGAAGGCTAAAAAGAATCACGTGTTCGGATCGGCCAGTCATACATTTGGCTATATCACACTAGGAGGTTATTGATGGAAAAAGGAAAAACGCCTGATGTCTGGGCTGAGGGGACTTTGTGCAACGCTGCCAGTGCCGTACTGGATAGAAGGCCTAGAGCGTCACCTGGTGCCAGCGACGGATAAGAACATATACCTTTTTTCAAACAGATATTGCACCATTGCAAGTAAAGAACAAGCAAAAAATATTTCGCTAAAATATGTTCGCCCAAACCGATTCACGTTTATGCTTGCTTGCAGACGTGTCAACGGCAATTGCAGTGAGGCCCGCATGAGGTTTTTTTTTATGCACGCTAAATCAACCAGGCCAACTCTTTAACATGAAGATCTCGGCACATTTCGGCTAAAGCGATTGTTGTAAATTTGCAATGACTTGGCCTACACATTACCAAAAACAACAAATCAAATGAAACAAATCAAATTAAAATCATCAAATCAAATTCAACAAATAGCAGAATAATAGGCTATTAATAGTTAGGCTATTAGGTGGCTTTGCATATCAGACCGCAACTAGAGATTTCTGTCTACTTTGTTTCCCATTGGGTCCTCTCTGTATGATAATCATTAACTTTCCACTTTCAGAATAGATTTAGCTGAAATAGTCGTTGGGAGTGGCATCAAATTAATTTCGTCGAATTGTAGGCTATATCTGTAAACAAACTCAGAAATGAACACATTACATAGGTTTTTTAGCTTACTTTTTAATTTGGCTAAAAGTATTAGGCCTATGAGTCTACTTTAGGATTGTGACAACATTTTTTTAATAATCGCGGTCCACATATAACCTATATTTAAACGTGTTTGTTGTTGTTAATTTGTATCTAAAACGCATAGTTATGGAACATGAAATAACCCAGTAACTAAAGGCCTACAGACTCATCTTGAGTGATGTAAGAACTTCAAGTATATTTTTTTGATCCTATAGTTTTTTTTTTCATATAGCCTATACGTTTACAAATTTGCCAGATACAATTTAATGACTATTCAAGCGTTATTATTGACGCAGAGTTCTCTGACGTTCAAGATGTCTAATGTTAAATGTTGAGTAACTTGGGTTATATGCTAGACAATGTTGAGTAACTTGGGTTATATGCTAGACAAGTTATATAGCTTACTGAAGCGTGAGACTCAATGCGGGAATATAGTGAAAGACATGGATGCAAAGGCACAACATTATCAATCATTTTATTGAATATGACAGAACGTGACCGTTATAGGCTACATCGAGTGTGATCTCTACACTAAACGTTATTATATAATCACGTAGCTACTAAATCTGTCTATTAGAGGTACATGGGTACTCATGGCATGGATATGCTATAGTTTTATCAACAGTTTATTGTGGAACGTCAGTCAGCACAGTTTTCTTACCCGTGTGGTATGAACTCAGCATAATCATCATGGTGTATTTTGATGAAGGCTAATACAAAAAGTGAACGTGCTGCTACACAACTATGGTGAACGTCAGAGCGATCGGGTACACACATTTTGTATATATACAACAGGGAATGTCAAGTGATTGCAATGCATTATAGACTTCATGAAAAGTTAATTCATAGCAAAGCTTGTATTTCGCATTCCATTTAACGTAATCATGTTTGAATACACAGACGAGAGTCCATACAATTCATAGGTAGGTCTATCCTAATAGGTAGTTAAGTTATCCTCACATTACGTCGGAATCATTCTTATTGTAAGACATCAAGTAGGCTAAATCACTTTCTTTTCTCATCTTCCTCTGTGTCCTCCTTCACCGCCTCTTCATTCCCCCCTGCCGAACTAATATCAGTGACGGTGGAGGTAAGATTGCTTTCCTTTTTCCATTTCATCCGGCGGTTCTGAAACCAGATTTTTATCTGGCGTTCAGTGAGGCAGAGAGCATTGGCAATTTCAATACGCCTGCGTCTTGTCAAGTAGCGGTTGAAATGGAATTCTTTCTCGAGTTCAAGAGTTTGATACCTTGAGTATATTTGACGACCTCTCCGTCTGTCTGAACCGTATCCAACTCCTGGATAAAAAAAAAACATGACCAATTAATATCGGAAATGAACATAATTGTTAATAATCTATAGTCTAGTAATAATAGCCTGACAGTCTACACGTGCACGGACGCACGCACGCACACATTTATTAATTAAAGACGGTACGCAGATAATATTTGACATGAATCCACGTCTTTGTGCTATAGATCTAGGCTAGATAAATGCATTTATCATATCTCATCATCCAAATTATCCGTTGTCTCCTACTCGTTGCCTTCTGGCTTACGCACATTGCAAGAACGGGTAGGCTTTTTTCTTAGTCAAAAAAGCTCGATCTTCAAAAAGACGAACTCTGATATGGGTAGCCTATTCGACAACATGGGATAGGCATAGAAAAATACACAGTATTTTCTCCTGGCTAAATACCAGTGGGTGTGAGAAGGAGGCATAGTAGCCAAAAGGGATTTCCGTGGAAGATAAAAGGCCTTTATTGCCTTCGACAGGACGCTGCTGTAGTAATAGTTTATGGGGTGATAAAAGTAGCTTCCCTGGTCGTAAATGGGCCAGGTCGTTTAATTTATCTCATCGAGTTTGTAATACTCACCGCTGTGAGAGTTCATCCGCTGCATCCATGGGTAGATCTGAACGCTCTCCTTCTGCTCTTGCGATCCGTTCCTACCCTGTTCTGACGGATAATCCTGTGCGAGAGAGCTTTGTGCGCCTAGTCCCAAACTGGTCTGCCTGCAGTTTGGCAGGACGTCCTTGTCTTGGTAAAACACATTGGATCCATACTCGTATGGTCTACTGGAGCCGAAAACGACGTTGTCTTGGGGTGAATAGAAAGACGATGAATATATCCGGCCTTGGGCTACGGCAGCTCCGTAAGAGGAGAAGTGTCGAACGGGGTCATAGGTGTTTGAGTTCAGGGCTACGTTGGGTAAAACATCTTGACCACCAGCTATATGGCATGAGAGCGACGGGTTGGCGAAATAGGAATTCATACTCTCTTTGTATTGCTTCCTGTCTTTCTCTATCCCACCCCTCCTTTCAATCAGATCTCTCTCTCCCCCTCTCTCTCTCAATTTTCTTCCGTCACTTTTTTCCTTGTCAGTCTATCTTTAATACAGGCACGCTGTATGATTTAGATATCATTTATTTCTGGGCACCAATAAAGACACGGGTCACACAGCGAATGTTGTTGCTAAAGCTCTAGTCCAGGATGGACAAGATGACATTGTCAGCTGACCACATTTCCTCCAATAAAAAGCACGGAAAAGAGGGGCAGAAGACAGGAAAAACTTTTTTTTAAATCCACTGAACCACTCTCTCTTAGGCACGCGTGCGCACACACGCTCGTGATGAATTCATAGGCCCACATGTATGTGCGCATTCATACAATCCAGATTGGACCCATGCAGGCACGCACGTACCCAGATAAATACAGGCGGGAACTACACACGCCTACACACAGTCCTAGACAAAACGCGCCAGCACACATCGCTTTCAATCACTCACTCTTACACTCTCTATCTTACTCTCTTTTTCTATCTTTCCTCTCTCTAACACATTACACACTTTTTATGTTTGTTGACATCCTGGATGACATGACTGCCGGTAGCCTATTTACAAATTAAGATGCATTGTGAGGGAGCTCAAACTCTTAAATGGGTTTGAATTAATACAGTAAATGAAATGTGTTTATAATTAAATTCGTACCAAGAGAGATTACGTCCATTCGGTATTTCAATATTTTGATTAGAAGTCAATGCGGTTTTTAAAGAATGCTCCTAATGCAAGTGACGTGTATTTTCATTATATTAGCGGTGCAGATTACAAGATTAAACCCCCGTAACTGCAATACAGTGATGTCATTATTTACTATACAGTATAATTAGTCACTTGAATCGATTATTTAATTTTTCTTTGGACATTTTTGATCTGATTTAAGTGATTTTTCAGGCTGCAAATAATTAGTTTTAAAAATAAACGGGCCGGGCTGTAATTTGTCAAATAATTGTATGATATTAATTAATTGGAAAAAGTTGGCCTAATGATTGTTAGAATCATTGTAGGCAAAAGGCGGGCATTTCAGGCGCTAACACACATAGACTAGGCCTACACAAACTATCCACACAATATTGACTTGCAGGCATTGGTGTATAGGGCAAACAATAGGCTATCATATTACGGTGGTCAAGCGAGCATTTGGCTGTTGCTGCTGATGATTTCAAAGACACAGATCCACATCGCGAATTGTGTTTTTGAAGGGTGAGGTTAGCAAGGGATCAAGAAGGCTTTCGTTGACAATGGAAATTATTATTGCCAATAGAAAAGGTTAATAGCACTTTTACTAAAATAATGTTTAAATGCCTGTGTTAGCCGCAGAAGTCATAAAACCAGACAAATAACAGCTTCCAGTCTACCACCGTGTGTATTCGTATATAGGAACAAAATAAAATAGCAGAAACCATCTCGGAATGAAAAGAGAGCGTACACTTGGCAGGCCATTGGCATGTGGGGAGAAACAAGACCCTTCTATAAAGAGTTGTAATTCCGAGCTAAAATCTACACCACCTCAGCCCATAAAGGTTCATGAAACGCCTGAGCTGTATCATTTAACAGGCTAAGAGTGACCATCAACTGCAAAAGATGATATTCCATAATCAAGCAGCTTGTTGTTTATTTAATTATTTACTTACTTTTTACTGTTAACTAGTTTTCCCCAAAGCCTGCAAGTTCGTGTTTTCCACATTCTTGTTTAAATTAGTCTGTGTTTATGACGTGCACAGAGTCATATACATCTTGGGTAAGTAAAGGGCAAATGCCCGAATGTTATTTATGACCTATTTGAATAATTCGGCTAATAGGCCTATCCTATAGCCTATAGTAGGCCTATTTTCACATATGAAGTACCGCAATATGCAATCACACTAACTAACACTGGCAGAGAACGGAGACAAACGTAATGTTTCCTGCACACGCTTTGATCTTTGAGATGGAAGATAAAGCTGTTACTTAAAAATGAGTCACATGACGCGCGCTGGAGTTAAAATGCAGTTGAATATCACCTTATAGGCATTGTCCCAGAAAGCCAGTGTAGGCTAAGTTACATTTGACCGTCCATGTTTTGGTGTTGATAAGGTTTTGTATCCATTTAATACAGGCTTTCAAAAATCTAGTCGGCATTGTTGACCTCCTAAAACAAGTATTCAAAACTATCGCGTCTGTTAATTGGGGTTCGGGTAAGGAAGGGAACGTTATGGAAGTGAAAGTGCAGCCTATGGGAAGGTGTTTTATTGCATTCTTTGTGGACAGTCTGGCATGGAATTACCTGTAAGCAAAGGGCCATAAAGTCATTAGGCTATTGCGTCAAGGCCTATAGAATGCTTGGCTTGACAAAAAGAAGAAAAAAAAGAAAAGTAGGCTATATGCCAATTTGCACTTCCAACTTTAGACAATTTTACAGACGGTCACAAAATTGGCAGTTCTTAGCTGTAGAAAATATTATTCACTTATGCCCACTGATTTAGGCTACCGAAACAGATTACAACTAACCATCATAAGTCTACGTCGTGAACAATTTAACCCGAAAGAAAAAAAAGCAGGGGTTCAAAAATGTTTGTGTCTACCTACTAAATCTCTATTTATATGCTTTTTTGAAAGAATGCCAAACATAGCCAGAACACAACCTTAACAAAAGACAATAACAACGATGAAGTAATGAAAAAAAGACAATCGGTTAAGCTTATCTATGATCTAAGAATACAAATAAGAATGGTCGTGGAGTGTTGATTATGCTGGTGAGTTTGAATCTAATCTTTAATGTGAGTAACTCTTATTCAACTAGCCATATTTGCTGTAGGTGGTATTTAGCTGAAAGTGTCTGCTGGAGTAAGGTGATAGGCCTTCATCAATCATAGAAAAGTGTTTATCTTGTTTAGAATAGTCTATCAATGCAAGAACGAAATTATTTTTACATTGCTAACGAGGTTGAAGGCACAATCTTCAAAATATATTCATGGCGGAAGTTGAACCACCTTATTGTAATCGGATTTTTTAGAGAAGGGTTAATTTTTCCCACGCAAGCAAAATCCGAGTTGCTATTACGAAATTAGACACTTCACTTTCTCTGGTTTAATTAAATAATTGGCTACCCAAATGCTTGAGGGAGAGCATCATCTGATTGAAGTATAAAGAGTGGGTGACATGTTCTAATGTCACATTTAGACTACCGTCTTTGTTCCGCCCAGAAATGTCATTGTATGTTTTACTTAACTTACCCTTGATGTAATATAGCAGATTTATATTAAAACTTGCCGATTTAAAAATAAACACATGGAATTCTCCCACAATTGGGTTTAAGTGAATTGATTTAATGTTTATTTGTGTACAAAAGCAACATGTTACGTTGGACTAACGACTGGTCCGGCTAAGTAAAGCTTTTGGGATACGCATTTTAAGATAATGTGGCAATAAAGATCATCGTTTGACGCATGTAGTGCTTCCGGGCCCTTCTTTAACTGAATACAAAGGACATCCGCATGGTTTGACGAGCCTCTGATAATCCTGTAATTCCAAAGTGATTCAACTCGGCCTATTTACTCATTTGTAGCCTACAAACAGAGGGGTTGGAGGACAGGAGGAAAAAAGAAAAGTTTGCCAAAATGCCAGTGTGAAGTCTGTATCTGGTAGGCCTTCCAGCCCAGGATTAGCTGCTACAAAATTACTAATCGCCAAGTAGCCTACCTACAATATGTCAGGCTATAAATTATGGCTTTGGACGTTCGAATAATATATTTTTTGTGTCAGGGATTTTTTTCACATTTGTTTTATTGAGTTTGTTTTCCTATATTGTTTTGTGTTTTTTTTGTATAGCTTATTCTTACTTACTTACTTAAAGATTAAACGGTTAGGAAGATAAGATATGCCAGAACACTTCACTGTAGTTGAGGCAATAAAATGTAATAAACTCACGCTCCTTTTTGCCTTCCTGTCTCCACAGCTTTAGCGGAAGCACAAAGTGGCAAGTGTCCTTGGACAAACCCCAGGAGGCAAGAACAGCAGCAATAAAGAGAAGCAGTTACAATACTCCCTTCTTGCACCACGTCTGTGTGCATTCCAGCATTGCAGCTTCCAATGCAAACATTTCGAAAAGTCAACCCTAGCCTACCTCAACTACAACCCCCTCCTCAAATAGCCTATATTGGATGTAGTGATATGAATTAAATGAATCCCAAGAGTTGTTGAGTCTACAGTAAGTGAAACAGAAATCCCAGACAGAAGTTAGTCTATCGGTATGCCACAAATAACGGAATCCTGAGTTGCAACCGTTGAACAACCAGTAAACAAAACACAATAGCACATATTTCGGTCACCACAAAGCTGTATGGAATGTGAAATTATTTTCATGATTTTCATCAAACACTAGATGGCAATGTTGGCTTTAAGCAAATCGTGGGCTAATAAAACTTTGGGCTTGAACAAGACGTATTGGTATTTATTAATTTAAACAAGAGATTGTTCACATCAGTTAATTCCCAATAAACTGATACATATTAGATTTGTTTATTTACGGTATGGCCTTTTATGCGATTTACATGTTTAGACTTGAATCTGGCAAAGGCCTATATCAGGAATAACCAGAACAGCTATTATGAATTATGTTGAGCTGTTTGCTTATTCCAAGGGAAAATATGAAGGAGGTGTTGTCAATGCAGTCAGACAATTACTGTTATTGATTACTCAGACAAACTATATTTTATTAATTTAGTTATTCAAATAGAGCTATGATGTATTTGCCACATAGGCTCAGTGTTCCATTAACCACATGGGGATAGACATTAAGGTCTGCATTGGCATACTGAGAAACCACCATCCTATCTACATCTTTAACACACGAGCCAGTATGCCTCACTTTATCATCATCTCCTCACTCTGTTATGTGGCACTAGACTGACCCTCTCACCCATCACGGTTGCCCGCCTTTAATATTATCATCACGTGGGAAACAACCATCAGGATTTGTCTCCTCTTGATCAATTAGATTACACAAATACAAAAAAGATTACACAAGCATGTTGGTTGCTCGAAAGATAAACTGACTCCGGACCGGGGGTGGAGACGCAGTGCGCGGCAAACAATGCAAATTATGCTTGTGGAGATGGACTTTTAGTCTATATAAAACCCCCACAAATGACAGCCTACATTGACTTGGGGTTACTTTCACATTTGTGCTCAGAATAGGAAAATAAAAAATATATAATTACGTGACAATGTTAATTCTGAACCAATAATAACACAGAAACCCACTGAAACTCACCCACGTTTTCCTTGTCGAGTGACGCAAGCCTACTGGTCCCGCAGCTGCGAGGGCTGGAGGGAAACGAGGAAATATTAGGAACCAACTGGTACCTACATCTCCAATTATCGTATTCAAACAGAATACCACTCCACAATAAGGAACCAAGCTGCCCAAGCTCAATTACACAATGTATTATTGTGAGCGACCGATCGGACAAAAGAAAAGTGATAGAGCATTACTGACAGAACGCTATGAATAGGGAAAAGATGGAGGGGATAAGAACAGCAGATGTAAAGCCTGAACTGGTAGCCAACGCTCGGTGGAAAAATAAAACCCATGCCTGTAAAAACGTGGGCCGTGAAGCTTACAGATGGAGAAAGCTGGTTATCAGAGGAGACAACAGTAATAAGTTCATGTTCATGGAGTGGTAGTCACATGACAGGCTACAGCCAATCCAAGTTCCGATACAGTCGTAAACTTTTATTACTTGGCTGTAAATTTCCAACCAAACAGTCAGGAATTCGTTTCTCCCCCTCACTCTAGTGGACCACTTCGAAATATTTGTTATAAAACACAGTTCACTTCAGTAATTCACTTGCTCAGGATGTGTATCCTAATATCCAAACTAAATATGTTATTAATAACTTCCATTGCTCCCTTAGGACATCCACTTTCGCAAACCTGTATAATAGTATTTGTTTGGAGCCATGTTCATTGAAACCCAATAATATTCCATCGAAACATTAGTTAACATACAGTTTTTAGGACTAGTATAGCAACTACCAAGTCATTATTAAAAAGGGCAAAATGTATACGACCAGAAGAATCAAGCAGACTCAGAGGCCTCTCCGCATGCGCACACATGCGCTCAAACAACTCCCGGTCCCACACGCGCAGGCTGCAGCCTCACTAAGTATTGGGTGAATTCGGGTAATCTACGCTGCTTTTCCAAAAGCATTGCAAACCTCGAATCCATCGTGCGATGGATCTTACTTTTACGGGCAGTTTCCCAAAGCCATCGAAGAGGCTCTTGAAAATGCTCGTAGATTAACGAGAGCTCCTGAGCAGTCGTAGATCGCTAAAAGCATTTTAAGCAAAGAGACTCAGTGGAGACACAAGTAGGCCAACCTTAAGGCTACATGGATGCAAAGATGATTGAGATGAAAAAAAGAATGCTTTTTTTATATAGGCTACATGTATATATATCCCTATATATATATATATATATATATATATATATATATATATATATATACATACATATATGTATATATATATATTGGGAAATGTTTCAGTGATAGGCTACACGTCTTTAATCAAATGGGGTGTGCGAATTAGGTCAGCATTTCATAAATGCATCAAAAAAATCTCCAACACTGATTGTAAAGTCATGACACCTGCTAGGTTATATGCACATGCCTACATCATGTGAACTATTTTCAACCACATAACCTACGATATCAATTAAAAACTATGATAATAATACGTTTTTCTGTATCGACAGTAGGCTATAAGTAATATTTTTTTGTGTAGCCTACCGTGATTATTTAACGAAAGTATGGAAGTTGCAATCAAATTTCCGAATCCGGGAAGCGTCTTAATTCTTAGGAGACAGGTAGGCCTACGAACGTGAGTGAGATCGAAAATCAATCGTTATCGGGATACGCAGCCCAGGGCAATTGTAAATCAGGAAGCTCCCATGCAAAAATGTCCCAGATTAGCTACCCGAATAAACTGCTTAATTTTGTGCTACGGGATGGAGATCATGCAGTAGGCTATTTGTAAAACGGGGAAATACCCTACACTTTGGCCTACACAACAACAATCCATACCACATTATTTGTTTTAGTGTATTGAAGTAAAGGGTATCTAATGCGAACATATGGGTGGGATAAACGAATGAATACAGAAACACGTCACATATTCTGTGTTGTCAGCCACTTGCCTAAACCTTGATGGCGGTGGCCACCATAACTAGCTGTTATGCAACTTAACAAAAAACGGTTTCCCTTCATACTCATAGAATGTATTTTGTGTGATGGTAGAAAGACCTAAAGAGAGGGGATTCAGAAATATTTACAATTTATAAAATGTATGCTTAGTTTTGATTTCCACTCCAAACATAGTTTACATCGTACCAATGTGTGGCCTCTCACTGGGTTTGAAAACAAAGATCTATACGCAGTCCGAGTGTTAGTAAGGACAATGAAATCCCATAGCCTAGAACGCAGGTTTTATATGCCACCCATAAAATGTACAGGTGTTTATGGCCTCATTGCGGATGTGGTCTATACTTACAGCACTAAGGGAAACGAGTCCTAGACAATGCCAACAGATAATTGGTGCTCTCAGGCAACTTCAGAATACGGTCTGTAAACATGTAAAAAGCGGATACGGCTGGACTTGTTCGGCCAGGAGACTTGCCATTTGCTCGGAGAACAACAGTTTATAGGAAGAAGTCTTCAGTCTTTCAAAGTGGAGTATTGATTCCACTGGTGATTTTAAATCTACAGTGTTTTTAAACTGTAAAGAGAGTAGGCCTCAGCCTAATTGTGTTTAAATAGTCCTATCGGTGCTCAAGCTATGAGCACTGATAGGCTTGGGCTGGTAAATGTCTAAAACCTTTAAATGTAGATGGTATAGTCCGAATTCTATAACATTTTAGTATACAGAAAAGCACTTCAAAACGCAAGATGTGAAACGAAGCCCCATTTCACGACAACGTTTTTATATCTACCATCCAGTAATTCAGACATTTTCAAAAGGGCTTTGTTTTAAGCAATGGTTAGAAAGTCTTAATTCAAGTTGCACAAAATAGCCTACAATATATTTGAACTGAAGTATTTGAACATTGTGGTCTACGCCAAAACTGAAGCGCCCCACAACTTCCACGTCCACTAAAATATAGTATACACAATTATAGTCCTACTACACAACTTTCCGGTGAGGTTGAATGTTTTGTAAATTCAAGAACCAAAAATTCAGTTTGAATTTTTTTTTGCACAATTTCAAGATAATAACTGCTTAACTGCATCACAGCTTGGTTTGACTGGGCCTACATGCATCAGAGGGCATGACAACACAGATTTTCTATACTAAAAGAAAGTTTAGGCTAGGCCTATACACAACTATGAGTTCATTTTAAAAACTCTATGTGAAGTGATGCTACAAATGTATGATTAAGTACTGAAAAAACAAATACACCTTAGTCCAGCCTGTGGGTGTGTCCTCAAATGGGCATGTGGTTCATACCAGACTATTATTCCAACAATGAGAGGAAACAGGAGTTTTCATCCAATTTATTTGAACATCTCAATGTCAAGAGTGTGCACATCACTTGTGTTGAAAATGTTTAGAAATCAAGCTTATTCATACGAAAATACGAACATTGATGTCTCAAAATCAGTGCAATACAAAAACTTTGATATTTCATCAGCGTAATAATAAAATAATCATAAAGTAGCTGATGAATTATACAAATATATCTAACTACACGCATTCAATAAAATTATACAATATTGGTGATTTTAATTTGTGTTCCTTTAGGAAGTCTAAGTTGGTGGTACACAAATTATTAAAAAATTGCGTGCATGGCGCGGACACAGATTTGTTTTCAATCTGTACACACATCAAGGACTGTACTCATACAAACACGTGCACAATGGTAGTGTCCTGATTATGTAAAGTTATTAATTTGCCAATTAGTGTAGCCTTGGTCAGAACTTATATTTGAGCAGTAGCAGTAGTAGTAGGTAGTTTGGTTTCGCTATTCCAACAATGAAGTTGTCAGCTGGAAAACAAGATCCCAAATAGGTAGTCTGCTGCATTATACTGCTCAGAGAGAAAAGGCATGTTTTTTAGGTAAAGACAAATATGCATGGGCCTAATGCAAACAAATTGCAACACAATATTTACTCGAAAATACTACTCGGCCTACTTTACGTGATCGTCATTTCTCTATTTACTATTCTGATATAGGTAGCATTAATTGTCCACATTCGGATTTGGAAACTTTGGAAACTTATTGGAAAATAAGAAAATTTATATTTTCCGATAAACTAAAATAGACAGTCAAATGTGTTTTCAGATAAGATCACACAGTTGGTGTAAATATTGTATTTCAAATAGCCTACAGGCTAATATTGATCCATATCTCCAAGTTTTGCATTAGTGATTAGAACATGAACCAAATGCTTTACACAATGGGGACCAGAGCTTTTTTTCTCCAAATAATTTTATAAAAACAATTTACTTATTCACTTATTGGCTTAATAAAAGGATGGTCAAAAATGTTATTTTCATCTTTACAACCCACCCCCAACTCCATACACACGCGTACCCTTTTCTTTCTCCCCCTTCCTCATGTTAGGACCAAGCATAACACTTTTAAATTTAGAATAAGATTATTCTTTTGTATCTTCTTCGTCTCCAGTTTCCTTTTTATCACTTTGGGCTGCTGCTACGTCATCGTTGCACCCTTCTTCTCTCTCTCTGTCGATCTTACCCACTGCTTTGCCCTCGGTCTCTGACTGTCCTTTTAGGCCTGGAAATTTGTCTTTGTTGTTTTCCTTTTTCCACTTCATTCGTCGGTTTTGGAACCAAATCTTCACCTGTCGTTCTGTTAATCCCAAAACGTGAGATACCTCGATCCGACGTTTACGGGTGAGATATGGATTAAACAGAAATTCCTTCTCCAGCTCCAGAGTTTGGTATCGGCTGTAGGTCTGACGACCACTGCGTCTTCCTGGAGCTATGATATGGAAATAGCTCACATTTAGAAGGCATGATTAAAAGGTATACATTTACATGGATGAAAAGCATATTTGTGAAAAAATGTATAATACAAACTCAAACACACCAAGGCCGTAGCCATAGAGTCAACGTTGGGGGGGGACACCTTTTACGTTTAGTTATGAATATGATTAAATTTTTAATGATAATTTCGTGGCGTACATTTATATTTTGTTTATATTTTTATTTCAATATATTTGGGGAGGGATTTTGACCAGATTTGAATATTGGGATGCGTCCCCCTCAACATATATTATGATTACGGCCCTGAAACACACACCCTTGTTGGTTAGTGATGTAGGCCTACACCTAATAATGTTGACGCGGGTGCGTGTGCGCGTTATTGTGGCAGAGGTATATCTTTTGAAGTGCTTTTGTTGTCCCTTGACCCTAGCTGTCTTTTCATCTAAGGGCTAAAAACACTCACTGTTTAGTGTCTTCGGTTAACTTTAAGTTGATTTACTTAGAATGGGCTTGACTGTATGGTTTACGGTCTTGTTTTGTACTTTGTATCTGCCCTTTATCAAATCCAACAAAACAGACATCATGTCCAATCATGACGACACACCACTGCAGACTGTGCAGTTTACTTTACAGACTTAAAGTTTAATTTACAGGTCAGTTTATTTGATGGAATAGGACATAGGAATGTGAATTTATACTAACCATGCGGTCTCATCCACGGAAACAGTAGACTTGGAGGATTTGTTAATTGGCCTTGTTCTTCTCCGATGTTGGTGCCATTTGCCGATTTACAGTCTGGGAATTGTGCCCCGCTAGCCTCTTGTTGGGTACCATAAAGCTGTTGTCTGGGAAGAGCTTCGTATCCATAACATTTTGAGGCATCTCCACGGCAAGCCAATGCGCATGGGCTCTGTTGGTAACCTGGCGTTGATATTCCCGGCGTCCCATGGTGGAAGAAATTTTGGACGTGATGAGGCGGATGCTGAAAGCCTGCTGCCGCTCCTGTTCCATACACCAGCGCATGGCTTCGTGTGACGCTTTGAGGGAACCTGCAGTCGTAGTAAGTTGGTTCCAAGTTCTCGCCACCTTTGTATTTTGAAAATAGAGGGTTGACGAAATAGGAACTCATGTTTTTCCTGAATAATGTCACAGCTGAATTGCAGGCTGATGACTATAGCAATTATTACCGAAGTCCTTTTCCAAACCCCATACATAAAAAGCACGACACCACAAAACCATAAAGAAATGTTAAATGACGGAAACAAATTGCGCCGGCTCCCTTAGGCTACAACCTTTCTAGATGTTAGACTACTCAGATGTTTTTATACAACTAGCCTACTTATATCACCTTTTCTTTTCTTTCTTTTGCAGCCTCAAGTCCGACTTATGTCGTGAATGGTTAATGTGAGCTATAGCTAAAGCTGGCTAGCTCCTCCGACACATTCACAAGCACCCCCTCCCTCCTTACACGACATAAACCACCTTCCTTCTCTCTCCCTATACCAACCTTCAACCTCCTCCCACTTGCACGGTTTACTCAGACGTCTACGGACCTGCAGAAACTGAATGTTGATTTAGCTTCTATCAGAAAGAACTGGAAATCTGCCACGGTGCAATAGGCCAACATGTCCGCCTTCTCGTCTTGTCTACAAAACAGTTTAACTGTCATTTTTGTGTGAATGTCTTTTATTTTAACGAATATAGAAATGTATTTTGTTGGTATATCAGATACAGTCCTTTGTTTTCTGACATTTCCTTTGTACATTATGCCCCCCCCCCCCTTCTCTCTCTGACACACAGACACACGCACACTTTTGTCATTGTCGAGTGGTCACAAAACGTTGGCTATATGCATGCAACATCTGCTCTCATTTCTGCTTTTAAAAAGGTCAATTTAAATAAGCTGCATCTCAATGCTTCGAGGAGACGTACGACATTTTTGGTTTTAAGTGAAGTTTGATAAGTATAGCCTAATATTTATTATAATTCTGCGTAATTCCGTATTAGCCTCTTGTAACTGTAACAGGCTTAATTTATCTGAACTTGATTTTATGAATGAAAAAAAATATACGTTTTGCCATCTGCCTTTGAGTTGTTGTAAATTGTTATTCATTTATTCCATTCGACCTTCACCTTAGAAAATGAATTGATTCACGATGAACAAGAATAACAAAGGGTTATTTTAACCCTAACCCAGTAAGTTACATCTGTGAACATATACTCACATCAATTTAAAACGGCCAAGCAGTATAGTCTAATAAAAGCCTTTTCTACTTGCCCATTAAGTATTCATCCTATTAATTGTAGTTTCATTTTACCTGCTTATTGCCTACATTTGGGATAAGATTAGCCAAACAGGTTGAAGATGGTGCATTTATTTTCATTCCGAAGCTTCTGGCATAAAAACACGTTCTCAAAAGTTACATTCTTAGTCCACAGTGACATCTTGTGGCTGAACATACGTGGGTTAAAAATAATCCATCAATGTCCTGTGTCTAATTTGTGACATCTCAACATTGTTCACAGTTATTATTGTGGCTAAAACTAGTAGTAAAACTTCTTATTGAAAATTAGAAAAGGATCAAAAATAACGGTTTAAGTGGCTGGGAGTGATAGGTAGGCTACATTATTTGTTCTAGTTATTTGTTCTTGTTAGGCCTACTCTTTAAGCAACTGAGATATTGTGCTAACATTTTTTGTTCACCGTGCCTTGTAGCAGAGATACTTTGCGATATGGCTTATGAAAAATGACAGTTCATCTATACTCTGAGGCTATTAAGTCATGACATAAAGACTAGACAAATATATTGGCATCGTAAAAAACTGCAACAATAGACTTTCTTAAACAATATACTACAAATAATTGGTATAGCCTACTTTATACTCTTAACTTAGATAGAAGTTAGATAAATAATAAAAGTTAACCACCAATATAATTTGGCCTAAATATAAATATTATTTAAACATCTCCAATATGGATGCTGTTTAAAGGCTATTGGATGATATCCTCATTAGTGAACTCATTTTGTATTGGCTTATATATGTAGCCTATAAGAGCATAGCCTACTTGCATTGTTGACAAAAAAATTGGAAGAGGCCTATGCCAATTTCGCAGGGCATCATGTCAGTGTTTTGTAAGGAAACTAGGCTGTTTAAAATGCATATCGTTGAAGATCAAAGTAGGCAATAGTGAAGTTTGCCCCCTCCTTTTCCCTCCTACCACTTTCAGAGTCGCAAACTATTGATAAAGGGCCACAGAGACGCATTTGAAGCAGACAAAACAAGTGTAATAAGGTTGTTTTGAAAGAGGCACACCATAAGAACAATAAAGTAATTTAGCCCAGACGTCTAGCCAGTTCTGCCAGATTTTCTTTGTTCGATTGGATGCAAGACCAACAGCAATGCCTCAACAAGTGTCGTAAACACCTACATTTCTCTGTGCTCCAAGGCGGAAATGTGCCACTATATTGGGCACTAAAACCTCAGCATCCTGTCAGGATTTTTTGTGGCACATCGAGAAGAGGGCCAATTCAGTCTAGTAACCAAGAATAGAGAAAATACATTCTGAGAGACAGTTTTTCTTTACACTTCAAATCCTATTAAATTCTAATTACACAACAACACTTAATAGGAGATACACAACAAAACAACTCGATGTAGCTAGAGTCCAAAAACAGCATAGTGACACGAGGAGAAACAAATACTTGTCATTTTGTTGCTGATAATAATGGCACATGTTCACAACATAAAGCTGCATTACATAAAGTTAAAGCAATACTTCTGGTGCAGATTTAATATTTCACCACACAAACTTGAGGCATACAGAGGAAAAAGTAACAAAACCTCCCAAAAGCATCACAAGACGAAGTAGTCGTAGAATCCATCGTACGACTGATCTTAGTTTTATGGGCCGTTTCCCAAATGCATTGTAGCTAAAGAGGTTCTTGGAAATGATCGTCGATTAACGAGAGCTCCTGAGCAGTCGTAGATAGCTAAGTGCGTCTTAAGCAAAGAGACTCAGTGGAGACACCAGTAGGCAAACCCTAATAACGAGGCTACATTGATGCGTAAAGATAGTTTGAGATGAAAAAAACAAAATTCTTTATGTTTTTTCTTTTATTTGTTGTCAGAAGTTAAACTGAAACTGTATTTCAATGAACTAGGCTAAACATGTCTTTATTCAGATGGTGTGCGGATTAGGCTAGGCCTACATACTTTTTTATAAATGCATCCCGCGGATTGAAAAGTTACGACACCTGCTAGGATATATGCACACATGCCTACATCATGTGAACTAGTTTTAGCCACATACGATAGGCCTATATATATATAAATGACAATAGGGCCTAAAATATGATATAGCTGTAAATGTAAAGCGTTTTCTGTACCGACAGTAATTAAGATGTTTTGTGTACCGTGCTTACTCAATTCTTTTAGTTAGTTTATTTAACATAAGTCCTGAAGTTGAGAAAGAACAATCACATTTCCACACAAGCATCTTTCTTGAGACAGGTACGAACGTTCTTGTTAAGAGCATGTTTGGGAAACGCACGTAAAATATAGGCTAACGACCGTTCGTTATTTTCCTCGTAGATAACACTCTTAACAACTGAAGATAAATTGCTTTGGAAACACAGCCCTGTACTGTCATGAGAAATTATAAAATAAAAACATAGGTCTAGGCTACATATGCATGCCTTTTGAGGTGAAAATAAAAATGCTAATGGAGCCAAGTGTGTGCAGCATCTAAATACACAGGTTTTGTCACATACACACTCCCAGAAATAAAGACCACTAAAGATAATGTCCCAGATCAGTGTCTCTAAACATCCAGGGCAAACTCCCAACAAGCTGCATACGGATACAATCGTATTGAGGCATCGTAGTCCTCCGCTATAGACCTGAATTAATCAGGCGTATTTGGAAATAGGAACTATTAAATATTTGGAGGTATCAGGTGCCCTTGAACAATTATATTTTTCATAGCTCACAGATTGGAGATTTAAAGGCATATGTGTCACCAAGGTGCATTACTGCTCATTGGTCTCCGTCTTCTCTTTATTCGTCTTCTTCATTTTCATTCGACGATTCTGAAACCATATCTTGACTTGTCTTTCGGTCAGATTCAAAACCCGTGCCACCTCGTATCGTTGATCCCTAGTAAGATACATGTTAAACAAAAACTCTTTTTCCAGCTCAAGCGTCTGAAATTTTGTATAAGGACACCTCTTCTTCCTTGTTGACCTTGCATGTATCCAATTAATGACCGGATTGTCTATAAAATGGGGAAAAGAACACCATTAAAGTAGCCTATACGTTTAGGCCAAGAAATATGTACACATTTAGCTTTACACATTCACAGGCTACACATTCTCACAATAATAGAAATCATTAGCCTTCCATGATTTCCAATCCGGTGAAACTATCGTTCATTATAACCACACTGATTGGCCTACAATCTGTATATAATCGTAAAATACTCAGATCATCTTTAAAATCATCAACTGTGGCTAGCAAGGCACAGCGTCGTAAACTGGTGAGTGTGCCATTTGCTTTATTGGCTCATAAAATATTTTAAAAGCCTTGGCTTCGTGTCTGTGCAGGTCTGCGACCGACGCAGCTAGATGCTTCGCTCTGACATTGCTATGTGTTGGCATGTCAGATTTTTTCTAATTAGAAGCAATGTAGTCCATGATTCATGGGGGTCAGATGGCTGAGCGGTTAGGGACTCGGGCTATTAATCAGAAGGTTGCCGGTTCGATTCCCGGTCGCGCCAAATTACGTTGTGCCCTTGTGCAAGGCACCTCACGCACTAACCCTACTTGCTCTGTACTTGCTGTAAGTCACTCTGGATAAGAGCGTCTGCTAAATGTAAATTCAAATGATTATCTTGTACCTGATTGCGGTTAACCTATGTTGATAGTCGACAATAAAATAAGGTCTATAGGCTACTGTTTAACAATTGGACGGTTGGC
This sequence comes from Hypomesus nipponensis, assembly GCF_054491055.1. NCBI lineage: Eukaryota > Metazoa > Chordata > Actinopteri > Osmeriformes > Osmeridae > Hypomesus > Hypomesus nipponensis. The sequence goes on from NC_140369.1 coordinate 9,785,893, forward strand.
CGAGGCCGAATGCCTAATTTCACACTGTGTGACATTTAACACGAGTTTAACATGTTATAGGCTAGATTTTCAAATAGAACTCTGGTTTAGCCTACACTAAACCACAGCTTATGTAAAGCCAAATTCAAAACATATATTAGGCCCCCTAAAAGTAAGAAACTTGAACAAATATGAAGATAACCCGGTGTGGAGTCTTTGAAATCTGTATTAGTCATTGACTAGGCGATGTGAAACTTGTTTACAGAAATGCCTTCATTTTATAGCTTTTTTACAGCTTCTAGTTATTTTACAACCTTACCGGGATTAGCGTTTGTGTTGACTAACACTGTCAAACAGCCCCTAAACACACTTGTTAAAAATAAGAGAACGTAGATAATTTTGTTGTTTGTTTGTCACTGGGGGATGACGGAAAGAGGAGGAAAAAAGTCCATAAGGATGGACATCACACGCGAAACGATATAAAGTAAATAACGGACTTGGCTGCCACTTACTCAGGTCTAGTTCTGGTTTGTCGTCTTTGTGCTTCGTAGGTGCCGAAACGTCCAGCTCCGGAGAAGGGAGGTTCTGCTGTGTCTTATGTCGGATAACAACGGGCGAGTTGTAGAAATAGTCCGTATATCCTCGTGCACTGGAAGCAAAGCAATCACCGGCCGTGAGATGTTCGGTTTTCAGCCCAAAGTGTCTGGTGTTTACCGGGTAGCTTGGAAAGGATACTGTCCCCGATATTGGCTCCAACCATGAGCGAACATACCTCGAGTCCGTCCCAATCTGCGGCTGATGGGTATATGGGTGATAGACCACCGAAGATTGAGAGTGAACTGGGCGCCAGGACGAGGTAAAGACAGTCGGTTTCGGAGCAAAACTACAGGATGAAAAGTCTGAGCACTCTGGTAGTGTCGTCGGACAAGAACCACTGGGAAGAAGCTCGGGAACAGATAACCGCGACGCCAGCTGCACATCCTCGTTTTCGTGACTGCTAAGAGAATCCACATAATAAGTGCTCATGGGACCCCTGGTTGACATGATGATTACCCTTAACTCCTTTCTCCTTTACATGCATCAGATTATTACATCGAGTGTATACTTTTTTTTTTACACCTTACCCCTAGAACAATCAAGTCAGGTAATTATTTCTCCCTGGTTTCCCTTATTTTCATTGGCCAAAGCAGGACACGTGGTGGTACTTCTTACTGCAAAGTCGATTAATGCGCAAGCAAGCTACTGTCTGGACAGTTTTACTTGCACCTCAGAACTTGTGTGAATATAGCAATGGTGCAAATAACATACAGTTATCAGTAGCTCAAGAATTATGTTTATTCTTTCGTCATTGGCCTACTCACACGGATATTTAAGACTATCGACTTGTTCGTGGAGTAGAGGTATATGCTATGTTGCCGACAGAACATGAGGTACTATTTTTCCATGCGCTCATCACAATTTAAACATTTGGATGAACACAAGGGATCACCCATTCGTTCAGATTGTGTTGCATCAATTTAACCTATGAAACAGACTACAAAGCCTATTAAATTGCTGACGTGTGTTCTGATTCATGTAAGACTTTGTCTATCACATACACTTGAAGAACAATTGACCCAATGAGTCTAAACATGGAGAGACCGTTCACGTTTTCATCTACCCTAAAGTGGTATGGGGAGCATTTGATTGGTAATAAACGTGTTATCAAAAACAGCAACCAAATTTTTCATTTCGCATAAATGTAAACCCAATAAGTTACAATGCACCAAAATGCATCATCGTTACTATGATAAATATGTATAAACTAATACATTCGGGAAACCAGTGCTTTGTTTCCTCCTGAAGTAACCTAGATGTGGACAGCAAGTCTGTTACTCACAATTTAAATGTAACTGGTAGTTTACAAACTTGTGCAGTCAATATCAAAATATAATTTTAAATCATTTGCTCTGTCCACAGAAGGGCATATGGATTTAAGTTTAAACATGCTACTCTAACCACAAACTTCAAGTTTCGTCTGCCAAAACTATCTTAGTCTCAGCACCAAGCCTATTAAAACACACCAAGTAGGTTATGTCAATGTCACATACCAAGTTATCTCACAAAGACAATGCATGGCGACTTTGCCGTCTCTTTTTGCCGAGTTACAATGTTTAGTAGCTTAGCTTTGGAGTCATACAAATTATGATAGCCTACGAATAGGATATGCCTAAAGCGTTGGATATATGAACTTCTTGTCGTTTTAGCCTTCTACACATTGCGGTGCAGTGCATAATGAGTATCGTGATCATAGTTCTGATGAATTCTGAGTTAAATTAGTTCTGTAGGACTCATTTAGGATTTCGAATAATAAAGATTCTGAACAAGTCCTTGCATTCCTGTGGATGTAAAGTTTAATTTACTGAGAAAGTACCACCACAAGGCTGTAACAAAATTCTCATTAATGGGCTTCTAAAACTATGCCATTGGCTAATGACATGATCATTAAAAGCTCAAATATAGCTATATTTGCATAAATATACAGAATAGGTAGGCCTAATAAATAAGATGTTAATAAAGTCCTTCTTCAAAATGGATTACGCATAGGCAACACATCATTGCTCAGTAACCGTTTCACTGTGCAATAATGTGTTGATCATTTCTTGATTTAAAGTCAGTAACTGTGCACTGTAATCGACTTTGTGTTCTATGTTGTTGTCATTGTGGGATGTCTTTCAAATATAGACAGAATATGTTATTCTAAATATGATAAATCTATGCAAATCAAATAACACATTGATCAATTGCAACCATTAAGTGGGAAACATTTTATTTTAGTGGACTTATCTATTTAGCTGTGGGTACGTTTATTTAGTTTTCAAATGTTTGTTTTTGGGTATATTAAAATTAACATTACAATATATGTTGGCTATTTTCAATGTATTAAAGATCCAAAGGATGTGCATAATCATTCAAAGAAAGTAACACAAATATTTACTCAAGCTTCTTAAATTCTAGACATTTGTGTTTTGGTAGCAAGAGAGATTTATATTCAGATTTAAACTCTGCTGTACCTTTGCTCATGATCTTTTCCAGACAGTTTACAGCTTTGTAAGCGGTTAGCCTGCGCCTGCGCGGTTTGGTTTTACTTGAAGATAAAATTCCTCATGTTTCTGCCTCAAATGTTTAAATAATATCACATTTTGTAGGCTTACTGTTCAAAACAAACAACACACACCAGAGTTTATTTGGTTGTGTTCTGATTTATTCAAAAACATCTAATTCTGAAAGTAAACTTAATACAAAAATGATATTGCTATATTAGAATGTCACTGGACCAAGTGAAATATACACACACTCACACACTTGTGCGCCATGTGTTTTAATGTCAAAAGAGTTGAATCCCATGATTCCATTATGCTTTCTGAGAGGACGGATGAGCATTATGCAGTATACAGACAATACATGACAAGTACGTGAGCCTTGACTTCGCCTACTCTTCAATTAATGTAATAGCCTACATAATGCATTGAAGAACTATAAACCTGAACAATCTAACAAAAACAAAAACAAATATATATTTATATTTCAGTGGAAACATGCATAACTACAGTGATAAAACATAATCTGTGTCGTTGGACAACATATTAATTGATTGCCTGTATCCATATTTCTTACATTGCTTGAAAACTAGACGGTCTCGACAGATAGAACACTGGACATGTTATAGTTTTAAACTCCTTTATATTGTATTATAATTGTAACAGCATTGTCTCCTTGCAATACGTTCATTTGTTTATTGGCCGAGAAATAAAATGAGAGAATGAGAGAGAAATGATTTTATATAATTCCGACACTGACCGGTCAAGAGGAGAGAAATATGCCACTGAGTTGAAGACAAGTCTCTGCATGGCATAAGCACTTATAGAGTGCTTAACAGCATGTTGTACAAATGCACACCCCCTCTACATTTATATCTCTGGTGAAGGATTACGTTCCAGCTTTCGGGGTCGTAGAATGCTGTTTATTACGCACGTTAATTTGGTGGAGTTGGAGTAACATTCCATTCTCGTAAACACATTTAAAGGCGCCTCCTTAATGTCTAACTGTCAAACGTTTTCTAGGAGGCCTGGTAGTGGCCTATAAGCACTGCATAAAGTTATGATCGTGGGTGAAGAGTCAAGGCCTTAGAAAATCTTCCATAGGTCCTTGTGGTATTTCTACAAAAAATACACGTGTTGGTCAATTGAAATATGGAGCAATTATGGGTAAAATAAAACTGCATATTCTGTAATATTGTAGGAACACTCGCAATGATAACGAGACAACTCACTGAAAGATCGGGGTGGTTATTTATAATTTCCATATGCTACATTCTATATTATAAGAACTGGCTTTGCAAGTCGTGTTGTTAACTCAAGATTACGCATAGGCTATATAAATGTACATATGGGATAATTGTACAGAGTAGCATATAAAACAACGCATCGACATAGTCATTTCACAGATAAAACCACAACCTGTAGCCTATAATAATTCGCAATTGGAGGCTATTTGATAAAGTAGGCTAGCCTATCATGATCAAGTCCAATCACGGAGACAAACACTGGTAAATGTTCCCTGAGATTGCAGCAGCTCTGTCGCTTTTACGGATGTCTGGTAGGCTACAGCTACACCTGAAATGCTTTGGAATGCAGAGGATCCTGTCTAAAACACCTCCGGTCAATAATATCGTCTACAAGCCCATCTCCAAAGTAGGCCTTGGCTATCGGCTACAACACAAAGCTATAAAGGACTCGTGATGTTTACAGCCCCAATTCACATACTGAAAGCCATAGACACTTTAGTACCCACCATGCACCCAAAGAGCAAAGAAAAAAATATCCTTGTGGATAGCCATGGCTTGGTTCATTTACGCCATTTGCGGCCACTTTGTGCAATCTGGCAGAAATCGACGCCCTTGATGAAGGCGAACTGACGTAATCAAGGCAGTTTCTTGTTGCCGAGCCAGGAAGTCAATCCCAACAACATGAAACTACCTAAACCACGCATCAGCTGAACGTTTGAGGACAACTGCGTAATCAATGTGTGCAATTTCTGATGGGCTTCCTGAATCTAAATTAATTTAATGGGAGAATTAAAAGATAGTAGGCCTATAGGCTTGATATATGTTTTGTAGCCAGTTCATCCCAATTTTAAATCCTACGATGCTTCCGTAGCCCACTGCCTTGGTGACATGCCACACCAATACTAGCCTAATAACAACTACCTACATGCCAACAGATTCCTTTTTTAACCTTGCACAGTTTAGCCGTTTACCTTCACAGTCCCTATAAGAACGTGCACATGGCGATACCTTTCATTTCTTCAATTTGTACAGTCCAGTAATGACGAGGCGATCATAGTTTTTAATTTGTGAAATTAATCTATAACAAACCAATCACTGACTTTTTGTGCAGGTGTACAACAATAATGTATTTTGGCTAAATTATATTGCACATGAAGGAGAAATGTGAACACAATGTCACAAATAATCCGAAGTCACCGCTCGTGTGAACATCGCCTAGTGCAATGCTATAGGCCTAATGCCGTACAAATCTAAAACACGGTTCTATAAATAAATGGAACATTCAATACAAATAACTGTTTATTATGATTACAGTTAAAACATTTAAAACATCATCTTAGTCAAAGCAAATAAAATAAAGGGGTAATTCCTACCTCGTCTCGCAACTACGGGGACTTCTTGATATTGATACTGCTCCATTATACATGTGATTTCCTTTCCTTGTAATCTTTTTTCTATATATGATCCAAAATGTTGTTGTTTTTTCCAGGAAAAGAGCGTTCGCACACTACAGCTGAAGCCTACCCATGGTAGCCCGCGGCAACATCGGTGTAGACCTCCTCCTCGTCACCTTTTACGCTTCTAACTGCGGCATCGCACATTATATTTGAAGATCATAAAACCCACTTCAGGCGCTACACTGCATCCATCCTGACATTACAATTTTATGACTTTGACTTATTGTGGTCACCTGGCTAATATTTAAATCACCGTTCGGGTTGGTCTTTCCATTGAAACTAGTACCCTACACACCCAGTCATCCCATATGGCAAGTCATAGCCAAAGGACACGAAGGGAGAGGACACGATGAAAAATGATGCCTCAGTATCCGTTTAATTTCTTGATGAACTTGTGTCTTTAGTCTTCCTTAAGATAGATTTTAGAGATGTTTTACAGAACACCAAGTCCAAATACAACATATTAGCTGCATAATTGTATTGGAATATATCTCACCTTCATCAAATAATCGCATTCGGAACAGTAGAATAAGTGACAGTAACGACACAATTCTAAAACAAAAGGCTTGATTGACAAACAATGCAGTTATCTTTCATACAAACGGTCAAGTTTTGGAAACATTTAAGGCTGTATGGTAGTCTATATTTTGTGACCTGCCAATATGTTTTAAATGAGCATGTGTGATCTATCATGTTAGCCCTCTGGATTATGCCGCTTTTCCTTTATGTGATATTCCTCACAGCATAGTGAGTGGTTGGATAAATAGACATAGGCCTATGCCCTCAGACAAAATCCTGTTAAATATCTTCAGCTATGTACGCCGATTCTGGAACCTGGTTTTGTCATGTTTGTCAGATACATTTACACCATATCGTATCTCCAGGTGGCGCTCTCGAGTCAAATACGATAGAATTCCACAAGAATAGCTCCATTGCCTGTTTTGTATTGGGACCGTCCACTTCTCGCCGTGAGCCCATTTTCACTGGCCTTCTCCATCTAGTTGTACAGTATGCCTACTGCATGTCCCCTGAAAATTTAAGAAATTCGTGGAATTATCAAAACAACAAATGGGTTATAAAATTGATAAATCATGTAGGCCTAAAGTATTTTTTAGAATAGTTCTCCATATATTAATACTGTAGGTTAAATAACCATTGGCTTCAAACAACAGTATATATTGAAATTAACTACCTGATAGTCGATTAACCAAATTATCCTTATTTAGGCCGACATTTCGATCAAAACGAAATAGCTGAATCCTATATACAACGTTGCAGAGTTAGTTCCTCTGTGGGTAATTTTGTGTATACTAAGCCAATGCTATGTAAACTCTGTCCATACATATTCCATACAAGCTACAGATAACACAACTGCCAGTAAAACAGTAATTTCACATTTTGAGAAAACAATTCGGAAATAGGTATCTTGCAACAGACGAACTAGCTGCTTGTGGCTTAACTATTGTGGTTTCGTTTGAGGTTGTTTCATGCTTGTTTGCAAACAACCGGACCATTATCAATGACAAAATAGCCAGTAAGAGAGAGAGCCCGCATACAACTTGGGCCCTTGTTTTCTTTTACAAACATCAGTCTCGAATACATTCTTGGAGATGTCGTATAGCATGACTTACTAGTTGATTTTTAATTAGAGGACAATAATTATTTACCTTGAAAACTATTATTTAGGCCTAAAATCTCATTTTGAATTATGGGTCATGTTTGACTCTTAAAAGGCAAATTATGCGTTCATTGTGCTTTACCTTGATGAATTAGCCTTCTTGTTTACAATTTATGCAAGATGCATTAGCTTGCAAATCATTTGCTGGATCATTATGAGGCATGTTATAATAGCCTTTTTTTTATGTGCGTCCACTAGAATTAATATGCTATTATTTGCTAAATGTGTTACCACATGACGATGTAGCCAACACCCTACGCCATTTGAAGCCACTATAAAGACGGCTGCCGCATAGGCCTAGTTCAATGATGTGTGCAGACATTATTTCAATCTGACGCAAACACAATTTACTGATGTTTCTATATACTAATAAAGCACTTTTAGGCTTCCCTTATTTTGGAAAAGACCTAAAATGATCACTTGAACAAATACGCTGGGATTGCACAATATAAAATACAAGGAATGCAAAAGTACCATAACAGCTTGAACTTTCACCACAACAATTTTAGACTAAATCTGACAAAGACATTCATCAAGGAGCTTACAAAAAAGGACAGAATCTCATAATAAGAAGAATGGAACTCGAAATATTAAGCCTATCCAAACGAACCATAAGATATATAAAATGATAAAGGAAATGATGATAAACTCATAAACTAATAACTAATTAATTTGCATTTGATGAATATCGTACTCGTGCATGCATGTGTGAATGTGTGTGGTTACCTTTAACCTCCCTGTTGGAATTATGTCAGTTTTAGGAAGATATTACTTTACTGTTTCTGCAAGAAAAGGAGTCCTTATCGGTATCCAAGTTATAACGACTCAGGATTTTGTGTGCATGTTTAGAAATCTAACTGACATCCACGTCCGTTCTCCTTCACATGCTATCTTTGACTCTCCGTCGAGCAATCCAGTCGAAGATACAGTTTAAAACGACATGTAGTCGACATTGTCCTGTCTCAGTCCTCTTTTTATCTTCAGGACGTGGAACTAACTGATTGTGCACTCTATCGACATGATGGAAAACAGACAAACGGTCGGACATCGGCATTTGCAAAATGGGATAGGCTACATACGTGTATATATAAATACATATAGTTTGTCGCTTTTGTCTGAGATTATGCTTCCATTTTGAGAGGGTGAAGACGCAATTCCATCATTCTCATGCATCAAACATTCTACTCTGTCGCAAATTTCGGAGTAAACTAAAATCTTCTTGCACGCGGATAATCCTCCTTACAACTGGGTTGACATGAAAGGTGCAAGCAATGTATTTTAGCATTCATTTAATTGAGATATACACTTTACTGAGTCCTTTACGAAGTTTATTATCTTATGATATTTGAGACAGAGGCGGACCACAAAACACCAACTCAATAGAGCAAGAACCATACCACGTGACTTTCAGACCAATCGGAGATTGAATGTGGCCTTGGCGCACCAGACATAGTGACGACATTGAAGTCAAGTTTTGGTAATATCACGGTGAGGGACGCCATCTAGCAGGAATCACATCGCAACAACAGCCGTTTTGTGAAAACCAGCTGTGAATACACAAAAAATTGTGGTATTTTCTTGGATAGTCAGTCACTACATTTTTGTAGTGACTATCTAACAGAACACGTCAATCGTTTTCCATGGACTAAAAGTAGGCATATACTTTGTCTGACTGCCTAAACCGTTTGTCCAGTCAAATGTTTACAACGCAAACCTACTTAACCCATAGGCTAAAATTAACACGATAACATGATAATAGACGGCTATTATAAAATGTAATATTCTTGTCCTAGATATTGTACAATTAAAATGAGGACGCATATCATAGGTTACTGAAGCCGTTAGACTCAAAAAGGTATTAAAAGATATACATTATTTTAATATTTAATATTTTGTATTTAATTAGTTTTGAATTGACTTCGTTGACCAGCAGCCATATTTTCCATTTGAATCCTAACTATTAGCCTATCAACAGTCTATAATTAAATAATGAAATTGTATATTTCAATGTCTTGCTAGAGTAGAACCCACTACAGTAGCCTAATTTACATAATTATTCGTACTGATAATTAACAAATGTAGTTTCACTTAAACCTTTTGTTATTTCATTAAAACTGGATGTAATGTGCCTCAGACGATTTAAATGACAAAATGTGCCTTGTACGATTTAAATGACAGAATAACAGACGATCATCTACATGTTTTGGTAATATCATCACCATTTGGGACATGTCATTGATTATCGCTCATATATAAATATAAACAATAATATCAATATAAACATTAAGCTTTTTAGATTTTTTCGTTCCACGCTCCATAGGCTAGGCCCTACTTCTATCCTCACGCTATTTGCGGACATAGGCCTACTCCAAATGTCCGCTTATATGCTACCTATGCTATATTTTAAAAGACGTCCCTTATAGGCTACATGCTTGAGTACGGATTGATAGGAAATGAATTCACTGTAACCATATGATGTATTTTCAGTTAGGCTAATAGCCCCTTATCAATCAACGAAGTCAGATACATTTTATTGGACACATTGCAGTGTTAAACCTAATAATAATACTGCCCGGTTGGGTATAAGATATTCAAAGGTATTCAACTTACTGTCTTAAAAACATTAAACACATTATCTACATCAGAGACTGGACTGTGGTTTAAACACTTGTCGTGCAATGTCCATAACACTGGCAATCACAGAAACACCTAGGCCTATACATGCTACAAGACCACCGGGCCTATCTGTTTCACTGTACCAAATCAACTTAATTTATGGTAAAACATGTTAGACTTACAGACGGACATTATAGGCCTCTAAAACGTGCTATCCACATGTTCAATATGTAACAATATGCCTAGCCCACTTGCAAGACTGTACTTGAAAATTGGATCCTTCAGTATTAGTTTAGACCAATACGTAATATGGCATCCACATCAATGGATTATTATTCAGTTTAGACTACTGCCTGACGCGGAAGCGTCTGGAAGCCAAAATATCAACCCTTTCGTAACTACAGACTATTTCAAAGCGCAGAACGATTGTGTGAGCCCCAATATAATCATAAATGTATATTGTAGGCTATCATCTACGAATCCTACCTGATCACATCAGTTTCCTTTGTATGTCTCGATTACATACGCCAATATTGTCCAATTCACACATTTGAATGACGTTGGACACCACCAGACAAAGCACCATCTCCTGCACCAGATACCTTTGGTCCAGACCCAACGCCAAATGCGGAAAAGGAGGGAGCAAGAGGTGCACGATATCTGATGCCGTGAGAGGGGCCCAGAGTTGTGGAACAGCTTGCAGTCCAGGTCCAAAGTCTCCCGGCGGGGAGTGGTAGTGTGAGAGTCTTGATCTCAACTCTGATCCCCACATTAACTTCTCTTCTCAAGATTTCATCACTAATATAGAAGTTAAATGGAAGGAATAATATTACTATGTCAATAGCCGACTTCTTATTTAAATGTCTGAAAAAGGAGTGTAGCGAAATCTATTGACATTTAAGGTGTGTTTCTAAAGTTTCACAACCAATTTTGTTATTTTTGTTATTTGAACGCATACAAGGATCACCTATGATTTAGTGTAAGCCTGTGTAACATGGTATAATAGAAGGCTAAAAGACGTCTTGTTGCAATCCATGCAGTTTTGTCTGAAAATGGTTAAAATTGTCATGTGAAAAACAAAATAAGATAAGATAGAGATAGAAGTAGCATATACATTTACATTTAATTATTTAGCAGACTCTCTTTCCACTCTCCAGAGCGACTTACAGTAAGTACAGGGAAATTCCCCCCAAGGCAAGTAGGGTGAAGTGCCTTGCCCAAGGACACAACGTCATTTGGCACGGCCGGCAATTGAGCATAGTGAATGTATAGTGAAAACATAGTTGTTTAGAAATGATATTTCAGAATTTATGTCCATTTAAAAAACCGCATTGCTACTTGCAGGTTATTGTGCTTAGTCAAGCCTGCAAAATAGTTCTAATCTTTTGAAATCTTGACGACAATCGTTCAGCAAAACGACCACCCTCAACCAATATATAGAAATACTGCATGACTTTTACATGAAAAAGGTAAATGCTGTATTTTCAAAACATACCATAACATCACTAGCTAGGTCCACTCATTTACCAGTTAGTAGGCCAAGCCACATTTCCGGGGGGGCAACACATTTCTAATTAAACTTTATTGCGTAAGGTTAAAGGTGATGGCCTTGACTTCAGAGAAGTTCAAAGACAAAACTTGTTTTCCAGTCTTGCAAATTAAATATTTAACTTTTGCCTCATCGCATGGTGTCCAGACTGTGTGCCCATATACAGCCAAATCAACACATCAACCAAAGACTGGAAAGTAGACCTATGTTGGTTTATAAAATGTGGAACTCCATGTATGCTATGTCAATTTTAGATGGAAGTGTATTCACATCAGAATTGTGTATCTACGTAACCTGTTTAAATTGCGGTAGCCTGTCCGGTTTTGCGTCCATAGACATCTTTAGCAATCTTAAACATTTAGAGCGGAAGGAGTCTCACTTAACTGGGCAGACGGAGCAATAAAGGGGTGTTTAGTGCCTCAGACTTGATGGCAGTGTCTAGACTGGACTCGTTTTGGATGTGTTCAGCTTTTAGCCTAGCTATATCTCTCATGACAAATTCCTTTTGTATAGGCAGCGTTAAAAAAAGCTCTGCGCATTCTCGTTCTATAGCCACTCCTTTTCATCTAGGCTACATTTAGCCACTCGGACGAAAATGTTAAATGTTTTCACTTGAAAAATGTGCACATTTTTCTTGACAAATTGTACCCCAGCGTACTTGTAACAGTCCTGCAAGAATCTTTATTTTATTGATTTGTGGACACAGATTATCTCACCGACCTCTTAAAGGGCATGTAAGATATTACATTATTATTATGTGGTGTATTATTGATAAAAGGCTGTGACGGCAAGGGTCTCCTTTGGCATAACTGTTTGGAGATGTAACCCCACAAATAAGAGTTTGTTGGTATGAATGTAAAACAAGCTGCTCCGTGCATAATGATGAAATTATGGTCTTGAATATAGAACGAAAACTCTCCAAACTCTCTCTTTATTTTAGAATCCATATTCGTTTATTTTCATGTTGCATTCTTTTTAATCGATGCGTATGCTATATTTGACGTAATCTCATAACGTGAACAGCAAGCAAGGAACTTAAAATCCCATTCTAATAAACCATGAGGTCCTAAGATTTTAACTTAGTTTTAGGAGCTTGCTAAAATAGACAAGGGATAAAATGGAAAAGGAAATTAAATGCATCGCTTTTATACAATCAATACAGACTATTCAATCTTAAAATGTCTTCTGAGTAGGATAATACATATGTGTCGCGTATAGGCTATATGACGAGACATATGACGATGACCGCAAGGTCAGTAGGCATAGGCCTATAATTGTGAAATGGCTAGAGAGAGAGAGTTTCAATTGAATTGTATGTTACAGTAAATTATGAAGAAATGAACGAGTAGGCTAAAGAACATCGTCAGCGATAATTCTTGCCAAAATATCGCAACGGGTGTTGCCAGATTTATAGGCTACAAATCGTTGAATGAGTACATTCATGAGCCTACAGACAAGAAATAAACTATGTTACCTCAAATGTCTCAGCATATCATTCACTGGTGTATTTTGTTGGCTCAATTGTTCAAATAAATGATTACCAAAATAACCTTATCCATATTTGATCATCATCCCAGCGTCCAGCGTTTCTGCCTAAAACCCTTTTTCAGAAGTCGATCTTCTTTTGCCTTGTCCTCCAAAGCAATCAATGTATTGTGTGGCAGTTGAGATGATTATTAAGTCCATAACTCACAGTAAAGGATTGCCAGAAAAGTATTGCAGGCGATCTCGGCTTAACTTCTTTTCTTTCATTCGGCGATTCTGGAACCATATCTTGACTTGACGATCAGTTAGGTTCAGCATTCTGGAGAGCTGAAGCCGTTTCTCTTTGTTGATATAAACATTAAAGAAGAACTCTCTTTCCAATTCTCGAATCTGGAACTTCGTGTATGGACATCTCTTCTTTCTTGTACGTGGAGTACCTTAGGGTGATAGCGGAAAAACAAGAGAATTACGATTGAATTGAGATGGAATTATGATCAAATTGTATTTCAAGCAAACTCTAAAGGAACGTAATACTGGGTCAATGTGATCAACGTGTAAGAATTCAAAACAATTAATCAAATGATTGGGATGGTGTTGTCTACAACGTGTTTTTAACACGCAGTACCACCAGCACATTACGTTTTTTTGTCTACACACCTGGTCGTCGTAATATAAATAGCATCTTACTGCACATCTTTTTCACTTATCTCTAGGAGATATTGACTGCTTACAGCCCCATCTAGAAACACATTAACATAAGAATTACGATTATATAATGTAATTTGATGTTACAGTATTCATCTAATGTTATGACTGCAGCTAACCCGTGAAAGATTTGATATTGATTAGGTGACACAAATATGAATCAACAAACACCTTTAAGAGCGCTTGGGCCTGCTTAGCGCAGGGAGATAATAGTTTCTGTAGGGCTATCAGTGTTCGGCAGGCTGCGTGTAGTTACCGCAGGCTTTATACCATACATTTCAGCTATCTAAAGAAGAATAGCCTCATTTTGCTAATTGTTATTTAGACGAAGCCAAAAGCCAAACTCTTTATTTCATATTCATCACATTTATAATACAATCTTTGAATTGCAAATCTCCAAACCAGTGTACTTTGACATGTGTATTTTTGAGCAGAATACTTAAAAAAATACGAAATGCTTTTTATAACAATGATCTGATCGTCCAAATCAGCGTTCACCCAATGTTCACCCATGCAGGATGTAGAGACTACTTAAATCACATACGCCCAAAAGCAGTGTTCTGCCCAATTGCTTTTTACATTTGACAGGCTGACGAAACATCCCTTAAAATAAAGCAAGTTCATGATCAAAGTTAGCATTTGTCACAATAGCGCGCTCTTAAACTTTCACAGACTGGAATAGCTGCGCTTGAGTGTAACATATCGTTTTTTCAAAGTCTTTTCCCATCGTTAAAATTCTTCTTGTTGGAAGAAAGAGCTTTGTAGGTTATAATAAAATCCTTTGAATGCTTATAAAACTCCACATAAAATCTGACCGACAAAACACCGGGCTAGTCCCTTAACCTTTTCCCCATTTACAGCTTCGATACCTACTCGAGTGGTTGGTTTTGCTGGCGTTGTCCTCCTTCGTACCGGATGAGGAAGCACAAGAACCAGAATTTGTGTTTTCTTCCTCATCCTCTGGGTCTTTCTCAAGAACTGCGGCGCTGGGGAGGGCGGCAGGCGCCTGGGACGCCGAATCAAGCTTACTGGAGTCGCCCTTCGGGGCACAGTTCTCTGGTGAGCTATTTTCCGCTCCACAGTGTGTGCTTTCGAAAAAGCGGTCAAAGCCTTGTGGAAGAACATTGTTTTTTCCGACACCCGAGTAGAAACCAGTGGAAGGGTGGTTGGAGCCAGGGTGATGGTGATGGCTGTACACACTCTCGTTTTTCATCAGCATTTCTGTCATGGTGGACGATGGCGGAAGGCAGTCTCTGTGTACCAATTCCTCCCCTGAGTAGCAGGACGCATAGTTCCCTCTGTGGTGCCACTTACTTGAAGGGTCCAAACCGTAGGAAACGTCCCGTACCGGTTGCACTTGTGAGAGGTTTGTTGAGTAAGGATAGGTTATTTGCCGTGACTGGGCCTGTGGCAAAAACGAGGAGACAGCAGAAAATTCGGGGACGTAGTAAGTGCAGCTTGGGAGGTATAGGTTAGACGTGCAGCTCGCTCTGTCCCCGAACTCGGAAGTCCTGTCTTTTCGCGTCTGTGAGCAGAAGTTGCCCAGATTTACAGAGTTAAACATCGTAGTTCCCCTTCTCTTGCACCAAGATAGATGTTTAGGATTCGAACTGCAGAAGGAGAAAATTTAGAAAGGCGAGATGACGCGCTATCCGTCTAAGTCGCCCCAAGACACGTGATCGAAAGTAGATATTGTCATATATCAATTTGGAACACTTACATGCGTAGGAGTGGTTCACTTAGGTAAGATATAGAAGGTTCAAACGATTGGTTTTCAAAACCTGCATCAGTATGTGCACCCATATCAGATATCTTACCCTTTATAGCCAAATCTGAATATCTATAGGTCATAACACGCTGAATTACAGCTACTATGAATTTAAAAAGGTAAGGATGCTTACAAGCCATATTCATGTTTTCTAGGTCTACTTTAGTTTTTCTAAAAACTCAAGTGCAGTAAAACACTTCCCCAGTTAATAACATTGGCATTTCACCTGGATTTTCAATTTAGAAAATTAACGAATGCATAGTTATAGGCTATCATAATTCTAGTTTGAGTGACATATGAAAACGGTTTTATTTATTGATTTCAGGATAATCCAGAAATCTGAGTCCAATCCTCATACGTTGGGATATTTTGTGTGAATGCCAGTCATTATCATTATTTTGTTTCGTCCAGAAGAATGAATAGATAAATAAAAAGAAGAACAAGAACCTAAGTAGCCTAATTTGTCTACTGCCAGTAGCCTCACAATAGTGCAGTGTCTGACGACGTGAAACTCACGTCAGCACAATACGAAAGCATTGGCAAAATCATTGCTTAACTTCATAATCGCTGTGCGTGGGGGTGTGAGGGTATTGGAGTAGGGGGTTGTACAGGGCAAAGTTGAAGAAAAAAAAACAGGAAAGAAAGATAGCCTACGTGTAAGCGCGCATTTGCGGGTGTAGTCATCTTTATGTCCAGTGTACCCATGTTTTGCCTTTACTTTTCAACCTACTGTACTGACTAGACTGGGCGAAATGAATTAATGACTAAATGGAAATGTAATTAGGCTAAAAGTCGTACAAACTCTGAAAAGGTCTTTACAAAAAATAACTAACATTGTACTCGGTGTATATGAATAGTCTAAATGGTCTGAAGTATATATTTTCTCTTTTTAATAAACGGGGTTTGACATGCCATTTGTCATTGTTCCCTGTGCATGGCCTTACCAAATCGCATCCTTGGGACGATGTTTTTATTCTGTATGCTATAGCCTTGATGCCAACGCGTTTTGTTATCTTTATAGCTAAACCCCAGAAAATATCCAATATTATGGACACTTTTTAATTAGATAATTCTGATTGGTCTTTGGTTGAGTAGACCAAATACCCTTCGTCTATTCAATCATTTGTGCATAAACGTGAAGTAGGCTTAAATGTTAAACATGTAGATGTGAACATTTTATGGATTTCAGCGTAGATTACAATAGTTTAAAATGAACTTGAACACAACTTTCGTTTGTGGTAGGCCTATTTATGTTTGTCAGTTAGCCTAGTTCAACAGCCCTTATTTCCCACAGATAAAAAGGTTGTGGCGCAAGATAACCCAAACCCTACCATCAAGTACAAAGAAACCAGACAGCTGCCCAGACACAGCACTTGAATTTGACCACCAAATTTCTGTAAGCAACCACCATAAAACACAGAATAGCTGCAGTAAACCAACTATTCTTCTCATCTTGAACTGAAAGAAACCTTTGTAGGATAGACAATCATTTAGTCTTCTCTTAATCAGTGATAAACAGCGATGCCATTACTTCATGCAATGCTATTCGATACTATTAGACTACTCTGTTAAAAGGCTGTGTTAGAAGCCTATACCATCAGTAAGATGTGGCTTTCTTCACTGCATAGTCAGTTCATACAACCAAGAAAGCTGTTGAACTTCAATAAGGCGTGTTGCAGATATGGCTAATTTATAGACTAATGCTTGTTACTATGTTGCTACAGTATCGTACACCTTGTCACGAAAATATTCGATTGAATGGCGACAAACATAAACTGCACCCGGAGAGCAGTAGAACTAATAAACAAATAGCCTGCCATAAAAATAGTATCCTCTTCCTGGGACTGTCGGCCGCGTATGACCATTAAGTGGCTCTCAATTCCATGCAGCAAATCAAGGCCTCTAAGATAGGCCTACCAACATGGTATCTGCAACAACAACAAAAATTTTTACAATTGTGTCAGTGAAACTATAAGAATGTAGGCCTAAGCAAAGTCTGAGCTTACGCCTGCTCTCGCTGCAAATAAATGCTGTGAATTGTATTTTTCACCAAATTCTTTGTAGTTTGCGGAACAACGCATTTAATTGTTTCTGTGTGACCTGAACATTGGTTAAGGATATTTCTTGATACACAGTGTGTCTGAAAACATCAACAGTTTTACGTCATGAGACTTGAAGGAGAGCTCAGTGTTGTAAATATTTGCCATTCTCTGCTTGAAAACAACACTGTCAGAGAGCGGGCTTTATGACATGTGTCTGTTGAATCGAAGGAGCGCCTCCCTTCTTAAAGTTACAAGAAACTCAGACCTTAATCCATTCATAGGCTACAATCTATTCTTAAAATCAGACCTCTTCTGTTGTTATCCCGGTCACGTTCAATGGCTCTCCATAAAGCCGAACTAAAACAAACTCTATATGTCTAAGCGTAGGCGACGTAGCAATATTATTGTCCCCCCATGGCCTAGATCATTTTAATTGGATGTTCGCCAACCAATTAAATTCGGTTGTATGAGCTGTGAACAGTTTCAAGAGTCAACAAAAATCCATGGTTTCATCGAGTTTGCTGGTAAAGGCACCAAGCCACAGCGACATGATGTAGATGTGGAGCAGTGAGGCACAAATGAATGAAATTAATTGCCAGTAAGGGGTTACATTTGATAAAGCAACACAGGCCTGCGGCAGAGGGTTGGTATGTATAACAATGGTGTACATCAATGTGCATGCTGATCAGGAGTTTGCTGACTGTCAAAAACTCAAAAGCTCAATCAACACAACGGTTTGCACATTTTGTGAGGCTAGAACATAATAGGCTACGCCACTACGAAATGAAGACGCGCACACACCTAAAGCAATTTCTTGACATTCAGTTGAGGACTTTCAATGCCATTTGTACGTCATTGATACTTGATAAGTACATAGGCTATATTAAGCTTCGGGATATGTAGCCTAAGTAGGCTATAAACTTGACATTTTCTATTCATATTCCAGAGTGCGCAATCCGATTTTGAAATTTGTCTTATATAGGTTTTATGTGGGCTATTAAAATGTGAAGCCTACTTTCGGAAGTTTTGGGTTGGACCTTTTAAACAGTACACAATAAGTCTATGGTAGGCCTATCCCTACGTAAAATAACCTATAGTCCTACTGGGATCATCTTAAGCAGCAGGGCTATGGATTTTTCTTGGTCTTTTAAGGTAGCCTATTTCTTATTTTGTTCGAGCAAATCCTGGATAGAACCAAGAACATTGTGCTAAAAATACATTGAATAGGCCTACTGTCTTGTTGTCTGAAAGCACAATGTATTTAAAGAGCCGAGAACGTTTACGTTAACTTGACCGACACATCAACCGATTGTTCCTAGGCTACCACATTTTGGGTTATTTTTGAGGACGTCCATTGAGCAGCATTATGTAGGCCTATGTCTAATATTAGCATAGCTACTTTGCACAAAAAATATTACACACTACAGCTAGTTTACAGATCCAGAGTTGGACATCAGAAACAAAATAAGCTACATATTTTACATTCATTAGGCTTAAAGAAATACGGACAGGACTGCTTCTACTCTACACTTCATCAAATTAGCCGTGTCGTTGTCACTGCGGTATTCGTCAACAATAATATGCAAAGTCAACTTAAATTCTTAGATTTTTACAAATATTTTAATACTTTAAAATAGGGATAACGAACTCAACCGGAAAATCCACAGAAAAGGAGGAATCATAGGCCTACATAGCCTATATCATAGGCTATGGTCAAAAAGTTATTGCTTGATAATGTGGTATAATACTAAATCTTAAAAACATATAGACCCATCTCTGTATTCATAGGCTATAAAACGTGAAGCAATTTCAACTTAGTGGACTTCATCTTAACGCCTGCTTTTTTAGACTGAAATCAATCATTTAATTTGACTTCGTTTAAGCTATGTGGTGATCTACGATTGTAGTTCGAATTGGTATAGGCTCAATATCTGTCCTGTTGCACTCAAATAAAAGGGTAGCAGTGTACAACTAATTTTAACCAATGAAATCATCAAAGATTTTAAACAAAACCCCAAGGTTCAATATATTTCTACAACAGATTTTTGTTTAAGAACGTGACAAAATCTACATCTAAGAATCCAACGTTTCATCAGATGGTTCTTTTATCGTTACTAAGAGGTCTACAGCACCCTTTTCGTTTCTGGATGATCGTTTTTGTGTGACAAAGGATACAATAGTCTGAACTCCATCTGACGATGTATTAATTATGATATAGGCTAAGTCTACTGCTTGATAACAGGCTCTGAACATTGAGTTATAAGAATCCCTTCCATAAAGTAGAATTTGCACTCCTTTACAATGCTGAGTTGGGTGATAACAGACATATTGCCTAGTCGAATATTGTGAAACCGAGGTACGACACAATATTTAACAAGTTCAAATTGTATGGAACATCCCTGCTTTACATTGAGAAACAAATATTTTACAAATATGCAAATGTTAAATCCACAAAAGCTTCCTGAAATGGCCATTGCTGTTTTTGAGATAGCTAAACTGAATGTCAGAATCGGTAGGTAAGCAGTAGGCTCGTTTATCTACCACGTCATAACTGTAAAGCACCATAATAAAATGCTCAAATGTGGGAGACTTTGTTGTTGATTTGGAATTTTGTCTTGGGCACAATGGGCATGTTATCAAATAACTATCTTCCAGGATACAGTGTGAAACAGCTTTGCAGACATAGCACTTGCTCTTTACTCTAGAAGGCTCTCTACGCTACACTGTCTAAGAAAAAAAACACATACTGAAGATATCTGGTAAACTTTGGTTTACCCGAGACATTTGGCATTTTACTATTTAAGACCACACAAAAAAGCTTACACGCTTAAACTTTTTTTCTCAAGTATCTGAAATGTAAAGTAGATTTATGACAGAGGAAATGGAATCTGTGTTTTCTTACCGAATATCCGTCTTTGTTTCCTACAGGATTCGGTAGCCTTTAAGCATTGGGCCCCTAATTGAGTCTCTCTCTTTATGACGTTTAATTTCCTCTCCAACTCTTGTCACTGCTGCCTTCAGATCTAGCTTAGACTGCCGCTTTTGAAGTTGGCATCCCGATCACTTTAGATATATTGCATCTTCTATTCGTATTAAGAAACAATTTATTTTCTCAAATACACAATCTGGAACCTTTCCTCTCCTGCCCCTTTCAATTCAGCTAAGTTTTAAGTCTTTCGTTACTCTCGACAACAACATTAAAGTAAAAAACAACCACTATACGTCTTATATTAGTTTTTTTCTGTCCTCTTGTAACAGTTTCTACCGGTTCCCTGCTCAAAACATTGGCGATTGACACTGGAGTTCCATATAAGGAGCGTACTAACTTGACCTTCAATTTGTATAGGGGTTCCCGCCCACATAGACGACAGGAAACCCGGGGACCATGCGCCACACAGTCCGCGGGGGCAGATGGAAACCCTTCACATCAAAATAGGGGATACCCATAGGCTGGGTGTACTCAAGTGCTTGCAATACAAAACATGTAGCCACTGGAGTATCAGGACATTTGCCAAAATTGTATTTTGCTTCACGCGTAAACGAAGCCTACCTTTTAAAAGCATACCCATGGAAAAGATATGTGTCAGATAAGTGCAGAACATGGTCATGCAAATGTGTAAACGAGTAGAGCAAAGTAGTTCAAATTTCTACGTTTAGTATTCATACTCAGTAACTACATTAGGTTCACATTAAAAAGGACAACAGTCTTGCACACACACACAATTATAAGAAATATACCAATATATATATACCTTCTGAATGTGCCCAATATATTTAAGAGTGGACATACACAATATAACTCACAACAAAACACAATATTTCCATATTGGCTATATAGCCGACAATTTAAACTGCAGTAATATAAGGTCGCTCACATGTGGGCATCGCATACATTAGTGCATATGTCTGTTTAGATGTAGTCCTATACATTTGGAGGACGCAGAGAAACATCTGCAATAGTCTGTTAGAACCGCAAAATAATATCATGCATACCAATGATTATAACACCACCCAGCATCTCTTGGAAAGATATTCTTAACAATATCAATGTGTAGAATGGATATTACTTGTGAAATATGCTTATTGAAATGCAATAACATAATTGGCAGGGTTGGCAGAATTTCAACGTGCTACATTTCCACCGCATGAATGACATTTTATGGTCTTAATTTTCGTAAGAAATATAATACAACGTCATTAATGCCTATCTGTAAATATTGATTTTAAATGTCTTTATACAAATTGCCTGGTTGATGTAAATAATCTTAAAAATCTCAATTCAGTTCATATTCCAAATGGTGGCCCACTTTAGCGATTGCGTAAATGTTTCTTGTAAAGACTTCCTGGGTGTTGTCTTAGATGACCTTACTAAAAGGCACAATTTCAATTATTTACCATTACAAACAGGCCATTTTTAATGAGTCGTGAGGTGTGTTATTAAGTCTTTTGTCTTACCTTAACATAACCCAGCAGCCTTAAACTGAACAGTGTGGCCTATATTCATTTTCATGATAGTCTCCATAAACAAAAAACTTAATTGATCATTTTCTTTAAATTATTCAATTGACAGGTTGTTGAGTTTTGCCAAATCTACACATTGGCCTTTTCAATCCCATCAGTGAACAAAGCCGACATTTGTTAAAAACAAGTGGCGTGGTCACCTTTTGACATAGGCTATATGTGATTATCAAAAGATTTAACCTAGGTTGCAAGAAATTGAAAACTTGACTTCAGGAAGCAGTTTACAGTTTCTCTACGGCCTTGCGTTTAATGTTCAAAGTTATTAGTTTTCTTTGGGGATGTCTAAATATTTATCCATCAGACTTTGTTGCAAAAGGATTAGTGCGTACATGTGTGTCAGTGCAGGGAGTTAGAAAATGTCCGTGTTTATGAGCTTGTTGCACTATTTTGTCTGTAGCTATAGGATGGCATTGCTTTTAAGAATAATTAATCATGCACATCCTAAACCAACTAGAGTAGACTAATCCCCCCGGTCCTCGAAATCATACTTCTTAGCCTACATTTCCAATTAACCTTTTTTTTACTAGTTCTTTCATGGCCAACATTTTCTGTTTCCCCTAAGTGGTTCTGCTTTACCCCTGTCTTTTACTGATGTCCGGCTTTTTGTAATTTTTTGGGATAAAGAGCCTTTTTAGACTGCCTACCACAGCATCGCAACAAATGGGAATACAGTAGACTACATACTACATACCAGAATGTCTGTCGTAGTTTGATGACGCAATGCAACAGTCTGATCATCCTGGTAGAGAGGACACATGTAGGGCCATTTCCTTTCTCTCGATTGTTTTCCAATACAGAGGGGAAGTCTTGGTCCCACATTCAAGGTCTGCGTCAACACCATGCAACACTGACCTTTGAGCCTCACAGACAAGCCATAAAAAAACCTGGAGGCGTCTTAAAGTCACAACTTTGACTTAGTTAGCCTACCCAGTAAGCCACTTACCTAGCCAAACGGAACACAACAAATTGTATTCCCAGTAGGCTGCTTCATTCTACAGATTGTGTAAAACAATTCAAATGCAACCAAAAGTATATGCCTTTCTGTTTATAGTCTTATTTTCAAAACTCTAAACCGCTTTAGAATTGAAATCGAGCATTTTCCTCTTAATTGCTGTTTCTGTAGCAGTCTAGGCTTAATGCTTGTGCCCCCACAGTATACTGCTAAGGCCTATGCATTTGCATTTGACCTTGACTGAAGCCGTATTTGGTCAGATGGATCAATGGCTGGTCCACCTATTAATCAGATTTATTCTTGAATTTAGACTAGTTGAGTTGATTGTTAGTCAAATGGTGTTGACCATGGTGGATGACCTTTGACGAAAATAACATCGAACATGCATTGCGAGCGTCCCGTGTAGTGGTAGTAATTTGTGATGTTGCTGACACTTGAGTAGAAGCAACATTTAAAGAAACAAACATTGTAGGCTATTTTTTTGCATGTAATCTACGCTTCAATTATTGCAGGCTTCAAGAACCAATGTTGGATCGATGTTTAATCATACAACACTAGGCTTCATAGCCTAAGGATATGTCTCAGGTAGGCTAGACGTGCAAATATCAGTTTATTGATAGTCTCAGCAATATAGGCATATACCAATATATCATCAATGGTGAAAGTAGGCTATATTTTTTCACTGAAGAAAAATATTGTGGTGAATTGTCAGCTCGAAGTTGTTTAGGAGGACCAATGATTTGTCAAACACACAATCTAATCCCTCTTCCTCGCTGAAGTAGTGTACGGGGCGGATAAAGGGTTTCATTGCAAACATTTCCTATATTATTTTATTGCGTCCTCTTAACGCCTTGTAAAGGATACTGCGGACAACTTGTGTTATAAAAGCAAAATAAACACATTTATTGTTTTTATTTTGCATACTACTACATCATAAAATGTATATCAAAAGAGCTGACAATCCAAAATCTTTAGAATGGCCGAGGTAGTCTATTAAGTCTTCATTGGGTCAGGCCATACAATATTTGCGTGATTGACGCTACTGAGAACAACCAAATTTTTTCAAGAACAAATTACGCAAAGAAAGAAAATAACAACTACAATGTGGGATATACAAAAGTTTGCATATTTTAATAGACATTAATTCTCACATTCATATAATTTGTATTGGTAGCCTATAGGCCAGGGTTGATGAACGCAAGTTATAGGTGACACATAACACACACCAAAATATGTATTTTATCATGGTCATAAAATTCATAGTTGTAAACACTGGTGTTTTAACCATAGCACAGGCTATACTCTCAAGTGAGTTTGTTTCGTGGACACAATGCCGAAAACATAAGAGAGAGAGAAACAGCAGCACAAACTATTTAGATTAGCCTTTATCTTCGTAACCAAAATACTGTGGAAAAAACCTGTTCCAAATCCTGAACAAACACTAGCACGTTGACAAGAATACAAGAACTATCATAGTCACTATTCTTATAGGCTAACACTAATGATATATTGCAGTACTAGATGTTTACTTATGATATGTTTTTAACATACAGGGTAAATAATCTTCAATAGTCTATAAACGAAAATAGATTTTTAGATTTGGTGTTGAAAGGCTTGACTTCTAAGATGTGGTAAGCCACGATTAAAAACACTTTTATAATTCAAATGAAAACGACTTCAGGCGTGGCCAATGCATAATTCTGAACAGAAAAAAGTATAGTTCTATATTTAGTATATAATAGACTGCCATTTTGATTACTAAAGAGAGTGGGTTTGTGTATTGGTGGAAATATAATTGGCTGCATAAACCGTAAATGACTATTGCAATAGACAGATCTCTGTCGTCGTTACGAAGGTATATTACCTTACACCCTCTAGTGTTCACAGTCGGCCCGCGTCGACAATCCGTGTCTATGTCAAGGTGATAAAACAGGTGAACTATTGTTCATTATTTTATTGTATGGAAAAGCATAGTGTTTTAATATAACATCGGGGTTAAGAATACCAAGATAACACTCTTCTAGGAGTGTTTGCCCTTGATCGTGGACGTTCCTATAATGTGCAGAGTTGATGGAAAACATAGCTTGCTATCACGTGTAAGCAAATATTTTCAACCAGATATGAGTAGAAGATTGTATAGGCTACACTGTTCATTGCAACCAAAGTCTTTAGTAATGTATTTACATTAAATCACATCCATACATTCATTTTACAACCTGACAAGAGTCTTAACCGATTTGGTAAGCTTGTTAACACAAACTCATTTAGTTTGGAGTAATGTTGAAAACTGATTAGGTTATAGAACATTTTCTCCAAGCTGCAAATATAGGTTGAACCTCAAAGCATGTAAGCTTAATGTTTTAATTAGTTTAGGTTTAATGAATTACAGCCAAGTCCATAGATATTTGGCCTTTGGTCTGCTGCAGCGATGGATCATAAAGAATACCAAGCGCGAATTTCAAGTCCATTATGGAATGAATGTATTAATTTCAGGCCTGATGTTTGCAGGACAGTTATTAGGCTAAATATATAATGAGCATGGACTATGGCAATTTTGGAGATCTGAAATTCTGGATCATTTACCATAATTTGGTCGGTTGTCTTAGCAGAATTGGCAAAAGTTATTTTGTCACAGTAAAAATATGCTTATCTAAAGGCCGTCAGGAGACTGCATGCTGTGTACAGCCCATCTACAATAACATAATCACTTGCATGTTTCAATGAGATTACATACATCTTTCTTCACATTATTCTTTCCTCTCTTTACAATTCTCTCTCTTAGAAGAAGGACAAAGCGTGTTCTCTAAGCATCAATCTCTTCTTCTTCATCCTGCGGTTTTGAAACCATATCTTCACCTGTTGGTCGCTGAGATTCAGGCGCTCAGATAGCTCCCTCCGTCGCTGCCGGGTGATGAATTCATTCAGCATGAACTCTCCTTCTAGCTCTGCCAGTTGGAGTTTGGAATAGGGTTTACGCTTCTTTCTGGTTCGTGTATGCATTGGGTACCACGGAGCACCTGGTGATGAGAATGAGTGGAGCAACCAAGCGAGTGAGAGAGAGAGAGAGAGAGAGAGAGAGAGAGAGAGAGAGTAACCTGTGTGTTCAATAGGCCTACATATTACTAAACAGTTCCAAACAGTTCACATGTTCTACCCATGCTGACCTCAAAAATAATAAAAGGATGAATACGCATGCAATACTAGTTGTTTCCGAATGATTCAAAATAAATATCAAGTGAATACACAAAGCACTTGTCTTGTAGACTCATTTTGTTGAGAAGACACAATAAATCTCACTACTTAGTCACGTTGCGTCTAAACCTGCAATAAAATTGCAAAAAAACATAGGGTTGATACGGTCTCATTACAACTATGTAAACACATTGCCACAACTAGCCCAAAAATGCTAATTTGATTCCTTTAAATAAGCAAATGTTATGCAGGTGTATTTCTCTGTTGAGATTTTGATGGAATTGATAATCGCTTAGCCGAGTTTGATTATCATTTCAATCCTCAATTAGCCTATATAGGCTAGCTTCTTTGTTCTCCTGGTAAGATCTAGACATTCTAATTATCTTTTTTACTACAAACAATATCTTGATTTTATGGTTCTGAAAGGGTTTACTAGTGTATAAAAGGCTCCGCGTAAACGAAAATATGAACCCCTTCTTAAATGCTTCCCCTAGCGGTGCCCATGCCAACATGCAAGCCTCACGTCAATACATGCGACCTCATCTGCATTGAAACGAGAAGCAAATAGCAAATCTATAAAGGCACAAAAAGATCATACAACATTTTACACATTGCATTCATATGTAAAAATTCACACTCACCTCCGCCCACTGTTGCGTTTGGGACATGATTTCCAGGGGATGTCAGCGCCTGTGCGATACCCGAAGAGGATTTGCTCCCTTCATTGAGCAGCGACGAACTGGAGTCAGATTCGAGAGACTGACAGGATGGCGGATCTTGGTTTAATTGGTCGTTGCTGTAGTCGTATTTAGAAAAGGTACCGTTGTTTGTCATCCCGTTGTGCAGATGATCCACTGTTATGGAGGAACAAGAGTCTCCTCTTGTCCTCTCCTCGCGCTTGAGGTTTGAGCTTTCGCAAATTTCTCTGTTACCACCACCGTTGGTGTAAAAACATTTGCCTTCATCTTGCCTCGTAATTTCGCATGTACGGTTGAAAGAGGGGTTAATGGACATAGGACTGCTAAAGTAAGGCTGAGGATATCCATTGCACGGCTCTGACGGGGTCCAAGGGAGGGAGCATACATTGTCCCTTCTTGGGTAGGAGAGTGAGGGTAGACCCGCCAGTTGTCCACCGGACGCTCTAAAGTTTGGAAGGTAAAATGTGTCTCCCGTGTGGATGTTTACCAAAGGTCCCACAAACCCGCTATTAAGAAGATTATGCTCGCCCATTTCAGCGGGCCCGACCTAGAGCTTCTAGTTTATGGCAATCTGACATTTAACATAGTTAGACTGTGCAGGCCTCGTGATTGGTCGAACCGGGGCCACATGTCCCAGCCAAACTGCGTTACGGAAGGTGCCACCCACTTCGTCCATGTCTGACCAAACAAAACATTAACTTCTGTTTTACGGAATTTATAAGCTTTTAAAATATTCTGTAAACATTTAATTAGCTTTTTTTTGCTGATTTCATCTTGTGTTTCAAATACACGTTTGGTAATCTGATTTTAAATTGTTACAATCCAGGTAAAACATGATAACACATTATTGTTCAATATCTTTTACATTGAAAACGCTATTCAGGAGCTGAAAAGCACTTTAGAGCAAACTAAAAATGAAAGTATGTAATGTAAGTGTATTTAATAGACTAGTAACATGCAGCTAACTAGACACGAAATTCTTTGGCCTCTTCAGGCCAATATACAGGTTACATTGTTGGTGTACAAGTCTTACTCTTTCTTTTAGAGCAAATTACAGATGAATTGAATGTCATATAAAGCTGTGATGCTGCACTTTACGGGCCTGTTTTAGAGAAAGACAGCCTCACTGCTCATTCTTCACAGCCATCCTCCTCTCGTATTTACAGTAACAGGGTCAGTAGGTTGAAACCGTTGACTCTGTAAAAATTGAGACTGTCTGCAGTAAGGTTATTTTAAGAGCGTACATTTCAAATAACACCCTTGCTAAGGGAAGAATTTCCACAGATATCAAATTAAACGTTTGTGACCATGCACTGGGACACTTCTATAAACTTTCAATTTTTATGTGTTTTTTAAAGACGGACAACGAAACTGTGCGCCATGGATCTAAATGAACCACGAAAGCCTTGACACTCTCATCAATTGATTTGTAGCCTATCTCGATGCCCCTGTTTACGTTAGGTCTACGTGAGAGTTAAGGTGGGTGACTATTACAAAGATTGGCGGATTGGTTTTGGGAAAATACTATGGTAGTTCAGAATGAGCCTAATTGGTGGGTTTGTTACTTGTTCATTGTTTCCTAAACTGTAATGGATAAACTTCATAATGTTATGTAGCAGGGATAGGAAAACGAAGATGGACAACGCTACATAAGCACAAAGACACATAACCTAACAAGTTCATGATCAGGACTGCGGGCTGTATGTATGTCTGGAATAGCGTTTTGTGCAAACAACATTAATAAAGTAGGCTACAGGAATTATTGAGGCTCTGCGGCAATGTAGCCTTAGGATAATCTAATCTAATATTCGCTTAATATATACCGTATCCATAATATCTGATTATTTTATGACTGATGTCAAAATTAGAGATGGCCAATTTGTTTTTTAATGTGAATTTCAATAAGGTAAATAAGGCTTGAGGGGGACACATTAAATAACGATTTTGATATATAGCTCAAATAACATGACCCAGCTTTTCATTAACATACGCACAGATTTTAATGCCAATGCATAATTTGCCATTATTGCACTGTGTCTAACTTAATATTATATTCTTAATCGAGTAGTGAACACGTTTTACTGGATACTATTAAACACATCTTATTTGGTTTTCAAATACCGTGACATTAAAAGTAGGCCTAAAAATAAACGGACTGAATTTGCGTAATTGTGTGTGGCAATAGTTTAGTGCGTAAAAAGTCTAGTGCAGCATAAGAAACAGCCGATGATCACAGGGTGGGCTAAAACAAAACCGAATGTCTAGCCTGTATTTGTAGGAACAGAAGCATACTTGATTCCATTTTCGTGGCCTGTTCACATTGCTATAAATAGTTCCTGAAAGATTGCAAGTATGCCTGATTAAGTTACCTTCGACCACGAAACAGAAGATGTGCAACTCTTGCCGCCTATTGTCTGCTGTTGAAAACATTCCCAAAATAATGGACAAAAGTAGGCCTATGTTAAAACAACAATATTCATTCTTGTAATGTTTAAAATAAATTCCATGATCATGCCGATGCAAAATGTGTATCTTAAATGAAACTAATTTTCGTTCATTCTGCTCTTTAGGTAAAGAACTCAACAATTGGTGCTGCGGCAGTTCAAGGTCACTGTCTAGTGCATTGCTGTCTGCTTTCTTTCGGCTATCTTGAAAACCCTCGCCATGTCCCGGCGACGCTCGTCTGAACAAATAGTTGTTCCTTCAATGAGTTCCAATAACAAGTTGTCATAGCTATAGACCAATTGTCAAGCTCCAGAAACAAAGTCAACAAATGTGTTACTGCACACAAGCACATCATGATATGTCAACATTTTATTTAGGAAAGTGGAAACTGTGATGGTCGAAGTGAAAAAGATGGATTAATTAGAGATTGGGTAGCATTGTAAACTACAAACCAGGGGCATATATTTAGCCTATAGCCTAATTGCACGGTTTGACCTTTACAGTGAAACAATTACGTTTTGTAAGATATGTCATTACTTATTTGTCCAAATCTTTGGTCACCTCAATACCCCGGCCAAAAGGTTAGTGTCACCCACATTTGACAATTGCCATTTAGACATAGTCCTTGGCAAATTGTTGACATACATGGGGTCGGCCTAACTATTCTGATGGTGCCTAATTTATCTTAGCTTAACTTGTGTCCAACAGTTTAACAGTGCTGTCCAGTATTAGGCCTAAAAAAATACTGCCAATTGCAGGTATATTTGCTTATATGCATTTTGTATACTCTAATATGATTTTTACTTGTATTAGGCTAGTCTTTAAGACGTATTTTATGGCAAACGTAAAGCCTTTTATAAAAAAGATAACCTTGATAAGGCGAGGGTGACTGCAAGTAAACCACTTTGTATGTGTGTGTTTAGGCCTACTCGAGCAAGAATGCTCAAGAGAAAGTAAGCAAAATAAATATGTGAATTATGTTTTCAATTTTATTTTGACGAAAGAATAGGTACATCGTCATCGTTTCCATTCACCTGTCGGTAAGAGTCTGATATTGGAGTGAATCGTCTGCCTATTGCTCTTCCTTTATGTACGAGTTCAAATGATAAGACAAGTGAGTTTCATGTTCAGTATAGTTCAGGATAAATATCCCTCCAACATCAGCACTGACAGTTGTTTCATGTAGGATAGAGCTTATACGAACAAATATATGGCCAAATTGTTAATCAAAACATGGTTTGACCAAATGAGATTGTGTTTGCATTGTGGAATTGACAAAAAGTTGAGTTGATGAAAGAACCTAACCGCCAAGCAAAATTACGAACGCCAGTGAATATAAGCCTATAGTCGTCGACTTCCTGCTATTTCCATGTATTCACCAGCAGAGGCTGTCATCCTCCTATTCACAGTTCAGGACACTCATAATTAGACCAGCTGGTCGACTGAACAGTTTCAGACGCATTCCTATCTCAGCAGTTTTAATTTTCGACACACTTTAAGATAATTTATTTGAAGTAAACCTTGATTACCACAATCAAATACACATGTGAATTTTGAGGATATGTTCAAGAAAAGACCGCATTAAACTTGAATTAACCTGTTATAGGCTTTGGATATTTAGGGCGTGAACCAAATACATATTTTATAACCCGGAGTAGACCAGAAATTCACTCTTAAAAGTTACTCTTGACAACATAACCATACATATAACTATTAGAATATAGATGGTGTTAAAGCAAATTGACTAAATTGTACTAATAATATCAGTTAAATTATACAGAGCTAAATATTAAACAGTGCCTAACAAACACAATTTTACTACAAATGATATCACCAACCCACTTGGAACGGATGAAGAATTGAATTAAATGGAACTTAAAGAATTTCGATCTAAAATTGAAGTTACCTAACCTTTTGCTTTTGCCTTGAAGGCCAACACACACAAAATAATTGAAGAAAGGCATCACGGATGTGTAACCTTAAACAACGTAGTTAAGTTTAGCATATGTATCTTAAATGGTGAGGCTAAAAATCCACACAAATAAAATGGGCATGGCAAATGTATATACTGAGCGGGTGTTAGGTTCTTGGAAAAATAGGCCTATACAAATAGTCATAGGTAGGCTACACCTCTAAACGTATACGCTCGTGTACATACCTTGACATTTTTTTTATGGGTCACGTCTGTTTTCCTTTGAAGCAGAGGAACACATCGAAGTAGCTTTAAATCTTCACTTGAAAAGAGCAAACTTGTCTGTGTCAAATGTGATGGACTTGCAAGATGATTGCGGTCTAACTGTTATCCACGATCAGAAAACCACACACTCCCAAAGATGACGTACGTGTGCAATATAATTTCGGTCTTCCAGGGCGAAATTATTTAGTAAAGCAACAAACCAACACATTTTGTCGATTTGTGTTGAAGAATGAGCAGGCTTTCAAGGAATCTCAGATGCACTGATTATTTTTTTTTTCATCAATTCAATTAATCAATTGACAAACATGGTGTCTTACCCCAATAGGCCAGAAAGAGGTGGCTGTTGTTATGTCAAGGTCAAAGTGACTATAGCCAACAGTCATGGTCAAGGGTAGGCATGTGACGTAGGGGCAAAATAGACGAGTAACTTCGAGTCTATTTCATCAAGACTATTCCAAATCAGACAACATATTTAGCGAAGATTGTTGACCTTAATCTTGTTTACCTATAACACAATACATCACAGATTATTTAAATAATATATATTTTGAATATAAAAGAACAACCATATAAAAACCAACCATGCGCTAATAGCCAACTGGGTAACATGAATGAAAAAGCTATATCCCAAACTTCAGCCTATACTTTATCATGGAATCTCGGAGCTTCCAGACAATTGATCACGTTATTATAGCCTATTTAACACTTGTAGTCGTAAGTGTACAAACAAACGTTGTGTACGCATGTTTCCGTCACATAATCACATCTTGATTATGTTCTCGTTAGATTAGGGAGACAACCAACATCCTATATTTTTGTTAGGGCTCTGTGTAATAAATTTGAATTTGAAAAACATCGCTTGTCACCAGTCTTTCATCCTCAATGTTGATGGCGTTTACATTTTGCTTAAGCCTATATCCTGGTCCCCATTGGGCAGGGCAGTACATAACTGGCCTCTCTTCACTCTTTTTATGGACAGGTGACAAACACCAGTGGAACCTCACCCTATCCCTAGATAACCCTAACCCTATCCCTTGATAACCCTATCCACTTGTCTTCCCTAATACCCTCCCGAGTAACACTGCAAGAGGAACCAAAAACAAGCAATGCAGAGCAAATGCAAGAAACACAAATGGCTCTTTTAAAACCCCTACTACAGCTGGATAGGCTACATAAATGTCAAGGCAACT
This sequence comes from Hypomesus nipponensis, assembly GCF_054491055.1. Taxonomy (NCBI): domain Eukaryota; kingdom Metazoa; phylum Chordata; class Actinopteri; order Osmeriformes; family Osmeridae; genus Hypomesus; species Hypomesus nipponensis. Next base: position 9,818,694 of record NC_140369.1, read on the forward strand.
GTGGGCCCACATACTTTTATTAAAAGGAATGCCTTAGATGAACGAACGATTCGTTATCATCTGAAAGCTACGGGAGAAAATATGAGGGAATGCCTATTTCATTCAGAATCTTCGTATTTATAGTCCATTAATTCCTCAATAGGCCTGCTATTTCAAATTAACGAGCACATTTGAGAATAAGATTAGATTTCAGCACGTCCATTACCCAAAAAGCAATAGTCTTGCCTTAAATGTAGACCAAACGCTTTCTTTCTTGGTAGATCTCCAGACGTCAGCAGCATACTGAAATTTGTACTGCTCTTGGAACACCATTGGCTCATTCAAGGGACGTGACTATTGACATTACCAATGACACTGGTGAAACTGAGATGGCCGAATAAGGTAGACAGGCCTGTGTAAATTGATCATTTTGACGTGTTTTGGATTAAGGTAGCCTATTTCATGATCAATACAAAGAGACAGATTTCATGAAAACACGCGCAACTGACATTGACAGGTCATTACATTTTTTATTTATTTATGAAACACGTTTTCACTGAGTAAATTTCAATCCAACACCACATCACAGTTCAAATGGTGCACTAAAGATGAGCAAAGGTCCTACAATGGGAGTGCACAGCCCGAATGCAATAAGACCTGATACTGTACAAACCTATGATTAAAGGTTGTGCATTATTATGCAATACCGTTAATATTCTTATTATGAATACAGTCATTCCAGTTGCATGACAGTTATATCAAAAACTAACTCAATTTAGGCTGCAAGTCCTGTCACACGAGAGAACAACAGACTAATTAAATAATAAATGTACGACACAGACAATAGCAGCCTTGATTAACCTTGAGATCAAACTAAAACGGCAAAATAAGTAGGCTTATAACAGTAGCCTTTACATAAGCGTTGAGTTTTGAAGCGTCCTAGCCCAAGCGTGGAAATGTATATGCACAGAATGACGGCGTGAAATTCTGTACCCTCGGCAATGTTTGCCAGCGTCAGTTTATTATTTTGGAAATAGGCTACTTTCCGTACTGTAGGACCATTCAAAGGCCAGATTTTCAACGATCAATGTATATATATATAATTCAGTCCGATCTATAGGCTACAATAATAAAATCCTGTTCTTTGAAAACCAAGTGCATAAACGTTTGGTGAGATTTCTTACAAGAGTGTTCATGGTGGAAAGTATGAATTGCTAGAAATTTATCAAGTTACATGCATGTGGGCGCTTGGCTTTGATTTACAGACGAATTTCTTCTCTTTTACTCGTCGGTTCTGGAACCAAATAGTAACCTGGCGTTCAGAGAGGTTCGTGGTGGCTGATATCCGTCTTCTCTTGTCTTTGGTGATGAATTTACTGGCGGCATATTCCTTTTCTAGCTCCTTCAGTTGGATTTTAGTGTATGGAACTCGCTTCTTGCGACCTCGCCGGTAGCTGCTGACCTCTGATTGCAAAGGGACCACATCTGAGAGAAACATTAAAAAAACAAACAGTTGAGAAGCTAGAACTTCGGCACTCTGTCTGAATTGTTATTTCTTGCATTTTGGTATCATGTAGAGTACAACGATTCTTGAATGGAATCGGAAACTATAGGCCTAAACCACATCTGGGGCCATCCAGACTTGTTTAAACATATTTTACGTCTTGTTCAGCCATATTGTAGACAGATAATCTGGCATGGCCTACTGAAACTATAGTTAAGTCAAGCGTTGAAGGCCCAATGTAACCTAACAACAAACAAGCTTTTACACGTGAAAAAATCACACGTTTCCCAACAGTTACACACGAATGTCCAAATGTCAGTCGTGTCAACTGTTACATGAATGATAAGCCAATCAATCCAGGAATTTGGTGGCTATTCTTGACAAGACGGAACTTGATACAGATATTTAAAAACACTAAAATCTAGCCTACTCGTAGTCCAGTGCCTACATGCCAACTATAACACACTAGACCAGGATCTGAAGGACATTTCATTTCAACTGTGCTGCTTTGCTTTTTCACAGCAAAGCAGCACAGTGACATGATAGACAGTTTGATTTAAGAATACATTTATTTTGTGACGGATGGCTTGTGACAACACTCAGACACATGCGGTCGTAGACACACACACACACACACACAAACAAACAATCACTCCCTACCTCCCTCCCTCTCTCACAGACGCACACAAACACATAGGAGTTTGAGAGGAATTTTGATATTAGGCCTACTAGATTACAATAAAAGCAGCCCCGTCAAGTCCATGGGATGTTATGATGCCGTCTTCTCACAAAACAAATAGTATACGTCTAGTAGGCCTAATGAACACAAAACAACACGATCAAGAGGTTCTTGGATTTGTAATCTGTAAAATCGTTAAAATCGTTAATCATGATGCATGGCAAACTTCAAGGCTCCACTCCCTGATTGGATTAAGCCTTCAGGGAGATGGTGAAGGCCTACGGTGTGGAAATTATTTGAATGATCTGTCCCTATACAGTAACGGACTACATTTTAAATCCGATTCACATATTAAACAATGTAAGGCGTGCATGGCAATTGAAAGACTTGCCTTGTGTTTATAATGACATAGAGTAACACAATTCATGTAAAAAAAAAAGCGCTTTTCCCCAGCTGTGACCAAATGACGAATATAAACTTACGTAAAATAAGAGCAGGCCATGTGTAAAAACATATTACTTTTAAATTGATTGCAGCGTGGGCCACAAACACGCGCACGTGCAGATTCTCTTTGCTATTAGATTACAATAATCGATATGACTGTTGAAATTAAACAATTACATCAAGCATTAGACTATCAAGACAGTTTTTGTAATTAGGAGGAAACACATTTCATACCCGGAAAGGGCGACTTCCAAAGATGTGCTGACTGAGTTTGTTCTTTGGAACAGTACACCTGTCCATCCCAGCCATTTGATAGAGCCCAGTGCTGATAGCCATCCATGGGTATCAAAGTCTCATGTCTTGGTTCCGGGTGCGCACTGATACCAGGCACCACCGATACGTCCAGGTAGCTTGGGACAGTCTGATATGAGCTGGCAAAACTTGGGTAAAAGGCAAATTCCTTTGGACGACTTGACAGTTCTTCTGTGGGCAGCGCCGCGCTGGGCTCTGTTGAGTACTTATCGGTGGTGTGATAAGAGCACTGCTTCTGCTGTAAATTCACGTTATGGGTGTGCGACAACCGACACCCGTAATAAGGGCTTCCAAACGGGTAACCATATCCTAGGCTGGTGTTTGAGGAAGTCTGTGGAGCGGGGCATTGTCTCCCCATGTCCTGAGGGTTTATGTCCGAGTATACAGAACTTTGGTGGGCAATGCTGCCTGAGTGTCGTCCCAACGTGGTGTGCGAGATCAGTTCCCTGCAGTGGGTAGCAGGACAATTCCCGCTCAGTCCCTCCATGGATTGGTTTTTATTCTGATTATTTTCATTCGGGCTTTTTTCATATACGTACATAAAGGTGTCCGCCCAGCGTGGATGCAGAACCATCGAAGTCGTCATATCACGGGTTGCCGATGCTTTTTAAAAGTCGACTACTCCAAGACGGACACCTCATCTCCAAACACTTTTTTACGCATGCGCATGCGTACCGCCCAGTACCCAAGTGTCCACTTCATTACTGAGATCCTCAAACACGTGACACCACAACAAGGCAGATATGGGGGTGGGTAGGCTATAGGTGGTGAGAGACGCATCTTTATGAAACAACATTTGGTGTAGGCTCAGCAATGTTTCTTGATTGCATTTAAAGCTTCTGGATATAGGTAAGCAAGAAAAGGCAAAAAGGCTACTCAGGAGACGTAATTATAAAATATAGGCCTAGTTTAAGGGTGGAAGGGTGAATAGAGTATTAGCCGCCACATGATTAACCAAATAGGCTACTGAGGATTTCCGATTTGTGGTAAGATTGTCTACATGCATTCGTCTTTTTTGACGTGGACCATGTAGGCTATAGGTACTACGTTTTGAATCAGTCAAAAAGCCATTTTAACAAATAACCGAAGTCCCAAATCTCAGAGGATTCTGTTGTGCTTTAAACCATACTCAACCATAGGTATGGTTTAAACTTCCCGTGAGGGACAGAGTGCTTGTGTGTATCATATGAAAATGGAGGATTTAGGCTACTAGTCAAACTTAGACAACAGACCATTTTGCAAAAATCTGATAATAGCCCACGACATCCTACTGGACAAAATTGAATTAAAAAGTCACGTTTAAAACTGTTTAAACTATGGTAATATTACAGATAGCATAGAAAGGACCAATGTTAGATAAACACTTTGTATAATGTTGGCACTAAGAATTTAGGCTACGTCTAACAGGTGAGATAGTTTTCATGAAATAATTTAAATTTAGTTCTCACGATTTCATGATGATCAAATGTCTATTCAACATTAAGGAAACTAGGCTACTGTGTAGACAGGATTAAAGTGGATGAACTGGCGTCAATAAACAATCTGTTCTCCGTTGAATGTCTAAGTCACGGACACTTTCAATTTCTTATTTATGCTCAGTTGGATAGTCGGAAATTGTGGTTTGACTTGAAAAGCCACTGCCACGGCTTCTCATACTATAGCCTATCATTTGGGGCAACCTATTAAATAACGTTTTAGTTATCGTTTGGGGAAAACGAGGAAAATGTAGCCTAAGGATACTCTTTTCGTTCCGCAAAACAAATAGGCTACGTGTGTGTCTTTTGGCATAGGTTATTCAACGCCAGGCGTATATTTTTTTTAATCAACTATTATCCTACATTTTAATTTTTTAATTGTTGCACAGTAGGCTGAGCTATTTGCATATGCCTATGACAATCAAAACTTTAAAAAACAAAACAAAAAAAAGGCTTTATGCAGGCTATTCACATCATAACATTATGATGCTTCACGCATTGGGGTTCAAAAAACTAGAATGAAAGAAATCATATTCATTTCGATATGACTAACTAATAACTGGTAGGCTACCTTCTTCATCTAAAATAACGCAGGAAGGAGAACACCAACACATAGCAAATAATGTCTGATCATGCTTAATTGTAGAAACCAGGAAGTCCAAGGTCAAGTTAGACAACACAGACAAACAGGGTCGTAATAGGTCTAGACAGACTGAATGAACTTCACACACGCTTTGTGGACTTACGTGAAAACTAGATGCAATTAGAGCTATAATGACTTTTTGGATAGGTTAACATAAACCCACCAAAAGTCAGCTCTTGCTTTCTTCGCTTACTAATTTTTTGAAATAGCACAGCTCTTGTAGTCTATACAAGCCTAAACCATAGACCTATATTGATTTATTAAGAGTAGCGTAAATATATCGCTTAAAGGCTATTTCAAACCACTTGAGCACCTTTCTGTGATTGCGAGCATTCATTAAACTATATAACCGTGGCTATTTTACCAAAAGGCAAGATTAACGTTGACACTTTTATCCTTTGTCATATTTGCCATGTAGGATCTATATGGGCTAAACGTTTACCAACTTGTTTAGACTACGATTTGTTGCCTTTTTATACATTTAGCAAGTCACTCCGAAACTTGATAACATGGGCACAATGTAGGCCAGTCCGGTAAGGAACTCAGAGTTGCCAAATGAATGCCGTTCAATGACATGTTCCAGCCTATTTGTTTTATATGTTCTCAGTTTAGCTTGATTTTCCCGTTCTTGTTTCCGCTGCTCAATCAAGCATCCAACTCTCACATTCAAAGTAACATTGGATTCACATGGGATCATTGTCTCTAAATTACAGCAATTGTGTCTGTCATTTCTGACAGAAGCCTAGGCTATATAGCCTGAGAGAACTGAACTTAAATGAATGTTAAAACGCACGTTAGCCAAGACGCAAGGTAGCCAATGCCATGCCCATAATATGCTACGTGTTCACAATAGTTGTTACATTTCTGTAACCCTAATCCTTAAAAGGTGTCATGGAACTGTTGAATTAGCAGACCCTTAAAAATTTTTACATTCGAAACAAAAATGCATAGTACGTCTACTCTCTTACCTGAAAAGAGAACGTAAAACCGACCCTGAAAGTGGTGCTTTGTGGAACCTTATGTTGTTTAAAATTAGGATCGAGTGGTAATTGTGTTTTAAGGAGGTAAGCATAAATAAATTTAATAGCCTGGTGTTAACATAAAACATACCAGTGGTAGCCTTTTGCGTGATCTCCCTGAACAATTCGCATATTCCAATTTTAGTCCTAGCCTATGCGCTTTCAGGATCCACTATCCATAACTTTCCAGTAAGCTAAATACTGTTTACAGACAATATAGCTTAATTGAAAGTAATCTGTGGACTATTCCACACATCCATATCCTTTTAAATAACAAAACAACTTTTTAAGGACGTTTATTACCACTGTTACTCTTACCCAGATGCAGTGCTGAATAACAATGGCATGTTTGCATGATAAGCTTCTCAACCAAAAGTCCGATTGGACGTGAGAGCGATAAACACGACTAAACGTTTAAATTAACGTGTTTCAAGTGATTGTAAGAAGATACATTTTGGGCGAAAATATGTTTGAAAGGAAAAATGAATGTGACTGATTTGGTATAATTGTTGGTTTATTTTCAGTGTCAGCAACAATCTGTAGATTCATGGTCAGTCGTGAAATTCAGTACATGAATTTGCTTTTATTTTTCAACACTCAACGAAAACTGGGATGCTGGGATATGAAGTATGAATAGACTATAGGAAAAACACATTCGAGATTCTTAACATTTAGCGTTTTTTTCCATTACATGATCTTTTGTGTTTTCGTTCAATCTTATGTTGTTGTGGAAGCCAGACCTTCTAGCCTACTGAAACGTGGTTATAGCCCAGTCCCACCAAAATATGTTCCGGAAATGGAGAGTTGATGTTCCAAATAACTGAACTAATTGTTGCAATACACATTGTCATCAAATGTTATCATTTCCTCGAGGCTTTCATTTAGGAATAGCTGACTGAAGTTAGATTATTATTGAAACTTGTGTTAAAGAAATTGTCAATCAGTGGCAGAATAAGATTAACTTGCTGCAATGTGATCATCACAGCACTGTGTTAATTAACAGGTTTTAGCCTAATACAAATAGGTTGGCGACAAGACCCGTCATGTCAGCAGAAGTCCAAGTTCAAGTTAAGAGAGACGTCCACTGCTTCTATCCAGATGCATCTTGCTACACCAAAGTTACAGGCCGTTTTAATCCACCTCCATATTCATTACGTTCCCACATACATCTTCTATCTCATAAGATCAAAAAAGTATGTCTGCAATGAAGAAAATGCCTCTACACCGGGGTTCTAGTCTATGTATTACCTGGGGGGACGGGGACGGGGGGACGGGGGGAGGGGACGGACGGACTATAATATATCTAGAAAGCATACACAAATGATTCTAAGGAATCTGTAAAGGAGACAGGGTTATTATATAAATGAAAATGCTCCATGAGACCTCCTCATGGTTGGAGAAATGTATCCATAGTTATCATAACTTTTATAACATACTGTTATCATAAATCATTTGATCAAAGATAAACCCCAAATTAGGCCATATAAACATCCTTTATGCACCAGTGGAGATCAGATAACATAAAACCCGTAGGTAACATGCTTTGTACAATGACTTAAATACCTTCATACAACTTTTAAGGACATTAAGGTGAAAGCAACATTAAAGCAGTAGTGTTTGGTAAACCAGCACTTATTAAGTCATGGAAAGTTACAGATTTAATAAAATGCAGGGACACATTTGTTGAAGTGGCAGAGTTTTTGCCCAGGCACACTCTGCATGCAATGGAAGCTTGTTAAAGTTTTTAAAGTAGGCTTAGGGTTATTTTTTAGTAGCCGCTGAGGAAAGGCTACTGTGAAGGCCAGTTTGACACTAAGACAAAGGAGCAACAGGGTTCATCCAATGATGTATACTGATCACTCCGACAAGAAAAGCAATCCGAGTGTGTAAATAAAACGGGTTGAAATCCAGCACTTAATAGTCAAAATAGGACATTGTGAGATAGTATGAGAATGATGATTTTTACATGGGTGTCTTTAAACCTGCAATTAGCCTTTTTCAAAAGCAAATATGATGGTGATAGACATAGGATAATTAGCTAAATTTGAAAATCAAACATTACAAAACAATACAAGAAGAGTTGAAAAATCTGTCTGCCTCTGCTCTGTCCATCTGTCGGTTAGCTGGCCGTCTAGTTTTAAAATGACTTGATGATGGATATCGTTTACCTTTGACGTACGCTTTCACAAAAAAAGGCTTTCTATAACTATTTGTTAAACAGTTCTGAAGTTTAGAACTTTTCAAGAAGATTTCAGACCTAACTTGTTTGAAGTCAGACATGAGCTATTGGGTTTAGGATTACACGTTTAACTAGTGTGTACGGACGCAAACTTCTATTCAAAACCCTGTTGAGCTTTATCTGACATTAATTTAATATACTTACCTACAAGCTAATTGATTATAGGCTTATAACACAATTGTTTGAAGTGAAGTAGGCCGACCACCCTGCATTCTTCCCTCACCAGTTTTCGATTCAGTTTTGTAAATGAAAATTCTCATTCCATCATCAATGGAAGCCTAATAATGTTGTTGCACTTTGTAGCCTCTCACTCACCCTCTAACGGTCCAGGCTGTATTAAATAGTGGGGATGAAAATGTAAATGCATAATCAAATTCGTTTTGAACTGTACCCTAGGTCTAATATTTTGAATAGCCTGCTATGAATATTTATTGACAGGGTTGTAATGGCATTTTGGCCGACGGCTGAGGAATGATTCTGTCTGTGCTGCAAGAGATAAACTAAGTTCAAGTTCAAGATTGTTAACTCCCAGACAGAAGAAACAATTAGTCTCATAGTGCATATCGCCATCTAAAACAGATCCGTATCACTACAGTACCCTCCAAATTTACGTAATCCTTACAGAGGCTTCTGATCATTCTCAGGTGCAGGTTGGGGTTCTTATGAAGATATCAACACTGACTTAAATTAAACACTTCTAATTGCCTTGGTTTACATAAGTCTGGAGCATAGCTAATGGTAAAGGGCAAATTTACACATTTTACAAAAATCGAGACATAATGACCTATCTAACAGTCAATAGATTCTGCTGCAAATTAATTTTAAGAGTAACCTATAGTGGGCCTAAAGGCTGCATTGTCAGACACTGTTTGCTGTAGCCTATGCTAATGGTGGAATTAAAACAGAGATTAACAACATTAACCTACTACACTGAAAGCACATCAATTCAATTTGTTGTCGTAATCTGTTGCATTGGTTTCAACGTAGAAATTGACCCCCAATTTAGCCATCACAACACGAACAAACGACATTACTAAAATCCACGCGGTAGACCAGTATCGTGGGCTTTATATGTCTCTCTCTACAATGTAGTGAAATTGTTTTTAAATAATTGCACCTCATAACGTGCAGAAGGAAAGCATTGTAAATGATCAATATTTTATCTCAGGAAAGTCTTAAAATGTGGTACGTGACAATGTCAGAAACGATTTTTTCAATTCAACATGGAAAACATACTTCTCTATTTGTTAAGTTTATATGCACAGAAGCAATCTGTGGAGTTCTCGTCATGTCAACTGTCGACAGCGTTTTAAAATAGAAATGTAACTTTATTTCCGGTGCAGTATGAAGCTTATCTCTACAATGCTCCACTTTTCAAATGAGAATAAACTTGGAATGAGCCTAACTGTTTATGTCCACATGTTAAACTGTTGATCTTTTGTTTAAATTCAAGCATTCCTTAATTTGTCATCCACAAGAATGATGCATTCTCTGGTTGTATTTGTCATTTTATTTGGTGTGTGTGTGTGTTGTTTTCTAAACCAGAAATCCTATCATTGTTAGTTTGGTCAATTCATTGGATTTATTGACTACATTAATGATGAAACGAATAGCTTGATTCTGTAACTGTATATTTACTTAAAAATGCCGAAATAATTATATTATTTTTAGAATGTATATGATATTGTTCTTTTATAAAAACGATGTTTCTTTATACTGTATATATCCTATGCCATATTGAGCCAGACTCTCAGACCATTCGTCAGTTTACCATTGTTACCATTGCAACCATAATCACTTTGACAAAACCTTGAAACCATATTTGTTTAGACTTTGAGATGACAAAATGACAAAACGTTTCCATTCTGTAACTTACTTATGTGTATGGAAATATGTGGAAAAGTATGTTGAAAGGTTGTTCCACCAATTATATAGGTTAAATAATATTTACATGATGAAGACTTTGCAGGATTAAAATGGTAAGTTATTGCAATACTATTTGTCAAACTGTTATTTTTGTTGTCAAATGTTCTGTGTACATACAGTAACATACTAAAAGCTACAAATATAAACAATATCAACATTTGTTTGTCTTTTTACTCCAAATACAATATATTAAATTAATTGAAAACTCTATATGTCTATTGTGGAGTTCAATGGTTGGAGAAAACATTTACAGTATGGCAATTACAGTTCATGCAACAGCAGGTAAAGGAACAAACATTGGATCCAAAATATAAGATCATTCTGAAGTTGCTTTTTGTTTGAGCAAAATCTTTTCAAAGGCCTTTGGAGAAAGTTGAGCCAACACCCAGTCCTCTGATAATTAACAAGGATGCCAGGATGGGTGGGGCCACCTATTGCATCATGAAGTTGTGTTGAGTAAAAATAGCCTCTTCTCTCTTCAACCATGGTCTCTCCTCAGCATACATTCATTCCAATATTATATTTATTTGTTTCTTTTCTCCACAAAACCTTTTCCAGTGAGCATGTCTTGAATGATTAGTTTTATCACAAGCTGGTCTTAGGTTCTAAATCTGTCTTCTAAAGGGTTAAGAGCTTAACGTTTGCTGATGCCTGAGATAGCAAATGTTACGCTTACTGGAGTTAATGCCACCACATTCTGGCTAACACCCACGTGCACACAAACGTATTAATACCCATGAAACAGTGGCAAGAGATACATGAAAATAATTGTCTCTTTGTTCATGGTCCAGAGAGGGTATGTGGTGGAACGAAATACAGCCATAGCTGACAAGATGCCATATCTTATCCTTCCTGTTGTCAAACCCACATCAACCTTATTGTTCACACTGTCCAAGTGACAACCACTTCCAGAAACCTGGAGTACTTCAATAATTATCGTTGGGCTGAATGAAGTAGAAGATATGTGTTAAACATAATTAAGAACCTGACACTATAAAAAAATGTATTAACAGTTGTATTACATCTAAATAATATCATAAATGGAAACAGAAAGCCATTTTATGAACTGTATCTACATAAGAAAGAG